>NC_069500.1:1155153309-1155345809 GCF_027579735.1 Bombina bombina | reverse complement strand
ATGAACTGCATTTCCTAACCTTTGCCATACACGATTGAAAAGAATGAATTAACTATATATGTGTATGCTGTGTTTCACAGTCTGGGCCTACTGACAACTTAGATCCCTATTCTATTTAACTGCCAGGATATACCTCCCTGATTTGCTGTGGGGTTCTGTGTGCAGCAAGGGTGTAGTTGGTCAAGAAACCATCCTATGCAACTTCAAAAAACATTTCTGAATGCAGTTATACTGGCGCCCTGTGCTTTCTTTGACCGGTCAGAGTTTTAATATGAATGTTTTGTAGGTTTACCTAGGATTGTATTGTTGCACATGCAGGTTCATTTTGAGACGTGATTTCCTGAAGTCTTTAAAAAAAAAAAAAAAAAAAAAAAACAGAATTTATGTTTACCTGATAAATTTCTTTCTCCAACGGTGTGTCCGGTCCACGGCGTCATCCTTACTTGTGGGATATTCTCTTCCCCAACAGGAAATGGCAAAGAGCCCAGCAAAGCTGGTCACATGATCCCTCCTAGGCTCCGCCTACCCCAGTCATTCGACCGACGTTAAGGAGGAATATTTGCATAGGAGAAACCATATGGTACCGTGGTGACTGTAGTTAAAGAAAATAAATTATCAGACCTGATTAAAAAAACCAGGGCGGGCCGTGGACCGGACACACCGTTGGAGAAAGAAATTTATCAGGTAAACATAAATTCTGTTTTCTCCAACATAGGTGTGTCCGGTCCACGGCGTCATCCTTACTTGTGGGAACCAATACCAAAGCTTTAGGACACGGATGAAGGGAGGGAGCAAATCAGGTCACCTAAATGGAAGGCACCACGGCTTGCAAAACCTTTCTCCCAAAAATAGCCTCAGAAGAAGCAAAAGTATCAAACTTGTAAAATTTGGTAAAAGTGTGCAGTGAAGACCAAGTCGCTGCCCTACATATCTGATCAACAGAAGCCTCGTTCTTGAAGGCCCATGTGGAAGCCACAGCCCTAGTGGAATGAGCTGTGATTCTTTCGGGAGGCTGCCGTCCGGCAGTCTCGTAAGCCAATCTGATGATGCTTTTAATCCAAAAAGAGAGAGAGGTAGAAGTTGCTTTTTGACCTCTCCTTTTACCTGAATAAACAACAAACAAGGAAGATGTTTGTCTAAAATCCTTTGTAGCATCTAAATAGAATTTTAGAGCGCGAACAACATCCAAATTGTGCAACAAACGTTCCTTCTTTGAAACTGGTTTTGGACACAGAGAAGGTACGATAATCTCCTGATTAATGTTTTTGTTAGAAACAACTTTTGGAAGAAAACCAGGTTTAGTACGTAAAACCACCTTATCTGCATGGAACACCAGATAAGGAGGAGAACACTGCAGAGCAGATAATTCTGAGACTCTTCTAGCAGAAGAAATCGCAACTAAAAACAAAACTTTCCAAGATAATAACTTAATATCAACGGAATGTAAGGGTTCAAACGGAACCCCCTGAAGAACTGAAAGAACTAAATTGAGACTCCAAGGAGGAGTCAAAGGTTTGTAAACAGGCTTGATTCTAACCAAAGCCTGAACAAAGGCTTGAACATCTGGCACAGCTGCCAGCTTTTTGTGAAGTAATACCGACAAGGCAGAAATCTGTCCCTTCAGGGAACTAGCAGATAATCCTTTTTCCAATCCTTCTTGAAGGAAGGATAGAATCCTAGGAATCTTAACCTTGTCCCAAGGGAATCCTTTAGATTCACACCAACAGATATATTTTTTCCAAATTTTGTGGTAAATCTTTCTAGTTACAGGCTTTCTGGCCTGAACAAGAGTATCGATAACAGAATCTGAGAATCCTCTCTTCGATAAAATCAAGCGTTCAATCTCCAAGCAGTCAGCTGGAGTGAAACCAGATTCGGATGTTCGAACGGACCCTGAACAAGAAGGTCTCGTCTCAAAGGTAGCTTCCAAGGTGGAGCCGATGACATATTCACCAGATCTGCATACCAAGTCCTGCGTGGCCACGCAGGAGCTATCAAGATCACCGACGCCCTCTCCTGATTGATCCTGGCTACCAGCCTGGGGATGAGAGGAAATGGCGGGAACACATAAGCTAGTTTGAAGGTCCAAGGTGCTACTAGTGCATCCACTAGAGCCGCCTTGGGATCCCTGGATCTGGCCCCGTAGCAAGGAACTTTGAAGTTCTGACGAGAGGCCATCAGATCCATGTCTGGAATGCCCCACAGGTGAGTGACTTGGGCAAAGATTTCCGGATGGAGTTCCCACTCCCCCGGATGCAATGTCTGACGACTCAGAAAATCCGCTTCCCAATTTTCCACTCCTGGGATGTGGATAGCAGACAGGTGGCAGGAGTGAGACTCCGCCCATAGAATGATTTTGGTCACTTCTTCCATCGCTAGGGAACTCCTTGTTCCCCCCTGATGGTTGATGTACGCAACAGTTGTCATGTTGTCTGATTGAAACCGTATGAACTTGGTCCTCGCTAGCCGAGGCCAGGCCTTGAGAGCATTGAATATCGCTCTCAGTTCCAGAATATTTATCGGTAGAAGAGATTCTTCCCGAGACCAAAGACCCTGAGCTTTCAGGGATCCCCAGACCGCGCCCCAGCCCATTAGACTGGCGTCGGTCGTGACAATGACCCACTCTGGTCTGCGGAACGTCATCCCTTGAGACAGATTGTCCAGGGACCGCCACCAACGGAGTGAGTCTCTGGTCCTCTGATTTACTTGTATCTTCGGAGACAAGTCTGTATAGTCCCCATTCCACTGACTGAGCATGCACAGTTGTAATGGTCTTAGATGAATGCGCGCAAAAGGAACTATGTCCATCGCCGCTACCATCAACCCGATCACTTCCATGCACTGAGCTATGGAAGGAAGAGGAACGGAATGAAGTATCCGACAAGAGTCTAGAAGTTTTGTTTTTCTGGCCTCTGTTAGAAAGATCCTCATTTCTAAAGAGTCTATAATTGTTCCCAAGAAGGGAACCCTTGTTGACGGGGATAGAGAACTCTTTTCCACGTTCACTTTCCAGCCGTGAGATCTGAGAAAGGCCAGGACAATGTCCGTGTGAGCCTTTGCTTGAGGAAGGGACGACGCTTGAATCAGAATGTCGTCCAGGTAAGGTACTACTGCAATGCCCCTTGGTCTTAGCACCGCTAGAAGGGAGCCTAGTACCTTTGTGAAAATCCTTGGAGCAGTGGCTAATCCAAAAGGAAGCGCCACGAACTGGTAATGTTTGTCCAGGAATGCAAACCTTAGGAACCGATGATGTTCCTTGTGGATAGGAATATGTAGATACGCATCCTTTAAATCCACCGTGGTCATGAATTGACCCTCCTGGATGGAAGGAAGAATAGTTCGAATGGTTTCCATCTTGAAAGATGGAACCTTGAGAAACTTGTTTAAGATCTTGAGATCTAAGATTGGTCTGAACGTTCCCTCTTTTTTGGGAACTATGAACAGATTGGAGTAGAACCCCATCCCTTGTTCTCTTAGTGGAACAGGATGAATCACTCCCATTTTTAACAGGTCTTCTACACAATGTAAGAACGCCTGTCTTTTTATGTGGTCTGAAGACAACTGAGACCTGTGGAACCTCCCCCTTGGGGGAAGTTCCTTGAATTCCAGAAGATAACCCTGGGAGACTATTTCTAGCGCCCAAGGATCCAGAACATCTCTTGCCCAAGCCTGAGCGAAGAGAGAGAGTCTGCCCCCCACCAGATCCGGTCCCGGATCGGGGGCCAATATTTCATGCTGTCTTGGTAGCAGTGGCAGGCTTCTTGGCCTGTTTTCCCTTGTTCCAGCCTTGCATTGGTCTCCAAGCTGGCTTGGCTTGAGAAGTATTACCCTCTTGCTTAGAGGACGTAGCACTTTGGGCTGGTCCGTTTTTACGAAAGGGACGAAAATTGGGTCTATTTTTCGCCTTGAAAGGCCGATCCTGAGGAAGGGCGTGGCCCTTACCCCCAGTGATATCCGAGATAATCTCTTTCAAGTCAGGGCCAAACAGCGTTTTCCCCTTGAAAGGAATGTTTAGTAGCTTGTTCTTGGAAGACGCGTCAGCCGACCAAGATTTCAACCAAAGCGCTCTGCGCGCCACAATAGCAAACCCAGAATTCTTAGCCGCTAACCTAGCCAATTGCAAAGTGGCGTCTAGGGTGAAAGAATTAGCCAATTTGAGAGCATTGATTCTGTCCATAATCTCCTCATAAGGAGGAGAATCACTATCGAGCGCCTTTATCAGTTCATCAAACCAGAAACATGCGGCTGTAGTGACAGGGACAATGCATGAAATTGGTTGTAGAAGGTAACCCTGCTGAACAAACATCTTTTTAAGCAAACCTTCTAATTTTTTATCCATAGGATCTTTGAAAGCACAACTATCCTCTATGGGTATAGTGGTGCGTTTGTTTAAAGTAGAAACCGCTCCCTCGACCTTGGGGACTGTCTGCCATAAGTCCTTTCTGGGGTCGACCATAGGAAACAATTTTTTAAATATGGGGGGAGGGACGAAAGGAATACCGGGCCTTTCCCATTCTTTATTAACAATGTCCGCCACCCGCCTGGGTATAGGAAAAGCTTCTGGGAGCTCCGGCACCTCTAGGAACTTGTCCATTTTACATAGTTTCTCTGGGATGACCAACTTTTCACAATCATCCAGAGTGGATAATACCTCCTTAAGCAGAATGCGGAGATGTTCCAACTTAAATTTAAATGCAATTACATCAGGTTCAGCCTGTTGAGAAATGTTCCCTGAATCAGTAATTTCTCCCTCAGATAAAACCTCCCTGGCCCCCTCAGATTGGGTTAGGGGCCCTTCAGAGATATTAATATCAGCGTCGTCATGCTCTTCAGTAACTAAAACAGAGCAGCCACGCTTACGCTGACAAGGGTTCATTTTGGCTAAAATGTTTTTGACAGTTAATTGTTGCATAGTAAGGAGTATTGGCGCGCTAGATGTACTAGGGGCCTCCTGAGTGGGCAAGACTCGTGTAGACGAAGGAGGGAATGATGCAGTACCATGCTTACTCCCCTCACTTGAGGAATCATCTTGGGCATCATTGTCATTATCACATAAATCACATTTATTTAAATGAACAGGAATTCTGGCTTCCCCACATTCAGAACACAGTCTATCTGGTAGTTCAGACATGTTAAACAGGCATAAACTTGATAATAAAGTACAAAAAACGTTTTAAAATAAAACCGTTACTGTCACTTTAAATTTTAAACTGAACACACTTTATTACTGCAATTGCGAAAAAACATGAAGGAATTGTACAAAATTCACAAAATTTTCACCACAGTGTCTTAAAGCCTTAAAAGTATTGCACACCAAATTTGGAAGCTTTAACCCTTAAAATAACGGAACCGGAGCCGTTTTAACACTTTAACCCCTTTACAGTCCCTGGTATCTGCTTTGCTGAGACCCAACCAAGCCCAAAGGGGAATACGATACCAAATGACGCCTTCAGAAAGTCTTTTCTAAGTATCAGAGCTCCTCTCACATGCGACTGCATGCCATGCCTCTCAAAAACAAGTGCGCCACACCGGCGCGAAAATGAGGCTCTGCTTATGCTTTGGGAAAGCCCCAGAGAAATAAGGTGTCTAATACAGTGCCTGCCGATATTATAATATCAATAAACCCATATAAAATGATTCCTCAAAGCTAAATATGTTTTAAAACTGAATCGATTTAGCCCAGAAAAGTCTACAATCTTAATAAGCCCTTGTGAAGCCCTTAATTACCATCGTAATAAACATGGCTTACCGGATCCCATAGGGAAAAATGACAGCTTCCAGCATTACATCGTCTTGTTAGAATGTGTCATACCTCAAGCAGCAAGAGACTGCACACTGTTCCCCCAACTGAAGTTAATTGCTCTCAACAGTCCTGTGTGGAACAGCCATGGATTTTAGTTACGGTGCTAAAATCATTTTCCTCATACAAACAGAAATCTTCATCTCTTTTCTGTTTCTGAGTAAATAGTACATACCAGCACTATTTTAAAATAACAAACTCTTGATTGAATAATAAAAACTACAGTTAAACACTAAAAAACTCTAAGCCATCTCCGTGGAGATGTTGCCTGTACAACGGCAAAGAGAATGACTGGGGTAGGCGGAGCCTAGGAGGGATCATGTGACCAGCTTTGCTGGGCTCTTTGCCATTTCCTGTTGGGGAAGAGAATATCCCACAAGTAAGGATGACGCCGTGGACCGGACACACCTATGTTGGAGAAAAAGAAGACAGTGGATCTCTTCTTAAACTATTTTGATACTAATAAATAAAATTTTGTTAATATATTTTTCTTGAGCTGTCTGACCATTTGTCTAAAAGAGTTCTGCTTTCCCTGTCTTTTGATTGAAATGGTAAAATGTACATCATTTCCCCCCTCTCTGTTTTGCAAAAATGTATGTATCATTTTTTGATGTGCTAATTAAAGCACTTTGTTGTCACTAATCCAGTTAGTGGAAATATATATATATATATATAACACACAGAGAAAACATAGCACTCACTTCCAAGCTCTCAGCTAAGATTTAAAAGCAAAAATGGAAAGGTTAGTCACCGCATCTGGCCAAATGGGACAAGCTCAGGTACCACGTCAAGGTCCTCTCCAATACCTGAGACCCTAAAACAGCCACACAATGCAAGCTTTCAAATCCAAATAAACTGAAAACAAAAAAAGGGTGCACAGGAATATGTAATCACCCTAGACATATACAAAACACGGAAGGGAACTGCACTCTCATACCGGACCGGGTACACATCCTATGACCCTGCAACATGCTCAGCCCTGGGTGCCACTGGCACTCACAGGAAGCTGTGCTGTCCCCAGAGCCACAAGCAGTTAACCCCAGACAGGTCTGGGTACAAGAACCATAGGGAAAATTACAAAACAAATTAATACAACACACAGAGAAAACCCAGCACTCACTTACAAGCTCTCAGCTGGGGACAGCGCAGCTTCCTGTGAGTGCCAGTGGCACCCAGGGCTGAGCATGTTGCAGGGTCATAGGATGTGTACCCGGTCCGGTATGAGAGTGCAGTTCCCTTCCGTGTTTTGTATATGTCTAGGGTGATTACATATTCCTGTGCACCCTTTTTTTGTTTTCAGTTTGTTTGGATTTGAAAGCTTGCATTGTGTGGCTGTTTTAGGGTCTCAGGTATTGGAGAGGACCTTGACGTGGTACCTGAGCTTGTCCCATTTGGCCAGATGCGGTGACTAACCTTTCCATTTTTGCTTTTAAATCTTAGCTGAGAGCTTGTAAGTGAGTGGTTCTTGCACCCAGACCTGTTCTTGCACCCAGACCTGTCTGGGGTTAACTGCTTGTGGCTCTGGGGACAGCACAGCTATATATATATAATTAATTTATGCTTACCCGATAAATTCCTTTCTCCTGTAGTGTAGTCAGTCCACGGGTCATCCATTATTTATGGGATTATAACTCCTCCCTAACAGGAAGTGCAAGAGGATCACCCAAGCAGAGCTGCTACATAGCTCCTCCCCTCTACGTCATATCCAGTCATTCGACCGAAACCATACGAGAAAGGAGAAACTATAGGGTGCAGTGGTGACTGGAGTTTAATTAAAATTTAGACCTGCCGTAAAAACAGGGCGGGCCGTGGACTGACTACACTACAGGAGAAATGAATTTATCAGGTAAGCATAAATTATATTTTCTCCTGTTAAGTGTAGTCAGTCCACGGGTCACCAATACCAAAGCTAAAAGTACACGGATGACGGGAGGGACAGGCAGGATCTTTACACGGAAGGAACCACTGCCTGTAGAACCTTTCTCCCAAAAACAGCCTCCGAAGAAGCAAAAGTGTCAAATTTGTAAAATTTTGAAAAAGTGTGAAGTGAAGACCAAGTTGCAGCCTTGCAAATCTGTTCAACAGAGGCCTCATTCTTAAAGGCCCAAGTGGAAGCCACAGCTCTAGTAGAATGAGCTGTAATCCTTTCAGGAGGCTGCTGTCCAGCAGTCTCATAGGCTAAACGTATTATGCTACGAAGCCAAAAAGAGAGAGAGGTAGCCGAAGCTTTTTGACCTCTCCTCTGTCCAGAATAAACGACAAACAGGGAAGAAGTTTGACGAAAATCTTTAGTTGCCTGCAAATAAAATTTCAGGGCACGGACGACGTCCAGATTGTGCAAAAGTCGTTCCTTCTTTGAAGAAGGGTTAGGGCACAATGATGGAACAACAATCTCTTGATTGATATTCTTGTTAGTGACTACCTTAGGTAAGAACCCAGGTTTAGTACGCAGAACTACCTTGTCTGAATGAAAAATCAGATAAGGAGAATCACAATGTAAGGCCGATAACTCAGAGACTCTTCGAGCCGAGGAAATAGCCATTAAAAACAGAACTTTCCAAGATAACAGCTTGATATCGATGGAATGAAGGGGTTCAAACGGAACACCCTGCAGAACGTTAAGAACTAAGTTTAAGCTCCACAGCGGAGCAACAGTCTTAAACACAGGCTTAATCCTAGCCAAAGCCTGACAAAAAGCCTGAACGTCTGGAACTTCTGCCAGACGTTTGTGTAAAAAGATAGACAGAGCTGAAATCTGTCCCTTTAACGAACTAGCAGATAAACCCTTTTCTAAACCTACTTGTAGAAAAGACAATATCCTAGGAATCCTAACCTTACTCCATAAATAACTCTTGGATTCGCACCAATATAAGTATTTACGCCATATTTTATGGTAAATTTTCCTGGTAACAGGTTTCCTAGCCTGTATTAAGGTATCAATCACTGACTCCGAGAATCCACGCTTTGATAGAATCAAGCGTTCAATCTCCATGCAGTCAGCCTCAGAGAAATTAGATTTGGATGTTTGAAAGGACCCTGAATCAGAAGGTCCTGTCTCAGAGGCAGAGACCATGGTGGACAGGACGACATGTCCACTAGATCTGCATACCAGGTCCTGCGTGGCCACGCAGGCGCTATTAGAATCACCGATGCTCTCTCCTGTTTGATCCTGGCAATCAATCGAGGAAGTATCGGGAAAGGTGGAAACACATAAGCCATGTTGAAGACCCAAGGTGCTGTCAGAGCATCTATCAGCACCGCTCCCGGGTCCCTGGACCTTGATCCGTAACAAGGAAGCTTGGCGTTCTGGCGAGACGCCATGAGATCCAGATCTGGTTTGCCCCAATGATGAAGCAGTTGGGCAAACACCTCTGGATGAAGTTCCCACTCCCCCGGATGAAAGGTCTGGCGACTTAGAAAATCCGCCTCCCAGTTCTCCACGCCTGGGATGTGGATCGCTGACAGGTGGCAAAAGTGAGACTCTGCCCAGCGAATTATCTTTGAGACTTCCATCATCGCTAGGGAACTCCTTGTTCCTCCTTGATGGTTGATGGAAGCCACAGTCGTGATGTTGTCCGACTGAAACCTGATGAACCTCAGAGTTGCTAACTGAGGCCAAGCCAGAATAGCATTGAAAATTGCTCTTAATTCCAGAATGTTTATTGGAAGGAGTCTCTCCTCCTGAGTCCATGATCCCTGAGCCTTCAGGGAATTCCAGACTGCGCCCCAACCTAGAAGGCTGGCGTCTGTTGTTACAATCGTCCAATCTGGCCTGCGGAAGGGCATCCCCTTGGACAGATGTGGCCGAGAAAGCCACCATAGAAGAGAATATCTGGTCTCTTGATCCAGATTTAGCAGAGGGGACAAATCTGAGTAATCCCCACTGACTTAGCATGCACAATTGCAGTGGTCCGAGATGCAGGCGCGCAAATGGTACTATGTCCATTGCCGCTACCATTAAGCCGATTACCTCCATGCACTGAGCCACTGACGGGTGTTGAATGGAATGAAGGACACGGCAAGCATTTAGAAGTTTTGATAACCTGTCCTCCGTCAGGTAAATTTTCATTTTTACAGAATCTATAAGAGTCCCTAGAAAGGGAACTCTTGTGAGTGGCAATAGAGAACTCTTTTCTACGTTCACCTTCCACCCATGCGACCTTAGAAATGCCAGAACTAACTCTGAATGAGACTTGGCAGTTTGGAAACGACGCTTGTATCAGAATGTCGTCTAGGTACGGAGCTACCGCTATGCCTCGCGGTCTTAGTACCGCCAGAAGAGAGCCCAGAACCTTTGTAAAGATTCTTGGAGCCGTAGCTAACCCGAAGGGAAGAGCTACAAACTGGTAATGCCTGTTTAGGAAGGCAAATCTTAGATACCGGTAATGATCATTGTGAATCGGTATGTGAAGGTAGGCATCCTTTAAATCCACTGTGGTCATGTACTGACCCTCTTGGATCATGGGTAAGATGGTTCGAATAGTTTCCATTTTGAACGATGGAACTCTTAGGAATTTGTTTAGGATCTTTAAGTCCAAGATTGGTCTGAAGGTTCCCTCTTTTTTGGGAACCACAAACAGATTTGAATAGAATCCTTGCCCGTGTTCCGACCGCGGAACTGGGTGGATCACTCCCATTAGTAAGAGGTCTTGTACACAGCGTAGAAACGCCTCTTTCTTTATCTGGTTTGCTGATAACCTTGAAAGATGAAATCTCCCTTGTGGAGGAGAAGCTTTGAAGTCCAGAAGATATCCCTGAGATATGATCTCCAACGCCCAGGGATCCTGGACATCTCTTGCCCAAGCCTGGGCGAAGAGAGAAAGTCTGCCCCCCACTAGATCCGTTTCCGGATCGGGGGCCCTCACTTCATGCTGTCTTAGGGGCAGCAGCAGGTTTTCTGGCCTGCTTGCCCTTGTTCCAGGACTGGTTAGGTTTCCAGCCCTGTCTGTAGCGAGCAACAGTTCCTTCCTGTCTTGGAGCGGAGGAAGTTGATGCTGCTCCTGCCTTGAAGTTACGAAAGGCACGAAAATTAGACTGTTTAGCCTTTGGTTTGGCCCTGTCTTGAGGCAGGGCATGGCCCTTACCTCCAGTAATGTCAGCGATAATTTCTTTCAAGCCGGGCCCGAATAACGTCTGCCCTTTGAAAGGAATATTAAGCAATTTAGATTTAGAAGTCACATCAGCTGACCAGGATTTAAGCCACAGCGCTCTGCGCGCTTGAATGGCGAATCCGGAGTTCTTAGCCGTAAGTTTGGTTAAGTGTACTACGGCATCAGAAATAAATGAATTAGCTAGCTTAAGGGCTTTAAGCTTGTTCATAATCTCATCCAATGGAGCTGTGCTAAGGGTCTCTTCCAGAGACTCAAACCAGAATGCCGCCGCAGCAGTGACAGACGCGATGCATGCAAGGGGTTGTAATATAAAACCTTGCTGAACAAACATTTTCTTAAGGTAACCCTCTAACTTTTTATCCATTGGATCTGAAAAAGCACAGCTATCCTCCACCGGGATAGTGGTGCGCTTAGCCAGAGTAGAAACTGCTCCCTCCACCTTAGGGACCGTCTGCCATAGGTCCCGTGTGGTGGCGTCTATTGGAAACATTTTTCTAAATATAGGAGGGGGTGAAAAGGGCACACCGGGTCTATCCCACTCCTTGTTAACAATTTCTGTAAGCCTTTTAGGTATAGGAAAAACGTCAGTACACGCCGGTACCGCAAAATATTTATCCAGCCTACATACTTTCTCTGGAATTGCAACCGTGTTACAATCATTCAGAGCCGCTAATACCTCCCCTAGTAATACACGGAGGTTCTCAAGCTTAAATTTAAAATTTGAAATCTCTGAATCCAGTTTACTTGGATCAGATCCGTCACCCACAGAATGAAGCTCTCCGTCCTCATGTTCTGCAAATTGTGACGCAGTATCAGACATGGCTCTACTATTATCAGCGCACTCTGTTCTTACCCCAGAGTGATCTCGTTTACCTCTTAATTCTGGCAATTTAGATAGTACTTCAGTCATAACATTAGCCATGTCTTGCAAAGTGATTTGTATGGGCCGCCCTGATGTACTTGGCGCCACAATATCACGCACCTCCTGAGCGGGAGGCGAAGGTACTGACACGTGAGGAGAGTTAGTCGGCATAACTTCCCCCTCGTTGTCTGGTGATATTTTTTTTAACATATAAAGTTTGACTTTTATTTAAAGTAACATCTATACATTGAGTGCACAAATTTCTATTGGGCTCCACATTGGCCTTTAAACATAGTGAACAAACAGATTCATTTGTGTCAGACATGTTTAAACAGACTAGCAATAACACTAGCAAGCTTGGAAAAAACTTTTAAATAAATTTACAAGCTATATAAAAAACGCTACTGCGCCTTTAAGAAACATAAAAATGTGACACAGTTGAATTAACAATGAACCAAATATGTTAAAACAACCAAATTTTAACAGAAAATATATAAAGTTAGCAGAGGATTGCACCCACCAGCAAAAGGATGATTAACCCCTTAATACCCAAAACGGATAACAGTTGAAATAATAAACGTTTTTATCACAGTCAAACACACTGTCACAGGTCTGCTGTGACTGATTACCTCCCTCAAACTAATTTTGGAGACCCCTGGGCTCTGTAGAGACGTCCTGGATCATGGAGGAAGAAATAGGAAGACTGTGACTAAATTTTTACTGCGCAATAAAGCACTAAAATAGGCCCCTCCCACTCATATTACAACAGTGGGGAAGCTCAGTAAACTGTTTTTATTCAGAAAAAAACGACAGCCATGTGGTAAAAATCATGCCCATAAAGTTTTATCACCAAGTACCTCAGAAAAAACGATTAACATGCCAGTAAACGTTTTAAAAATTGAAAATTATGAAGTGTTATTAATAAGCCTGCTGCTAGTCGCTTTCACTGCAGTGCAGGCTCAAATATTAATTTAATATTGACAGTATTTTCTCAGTGAAATTCCATTCCCCAAAAATACCTCAGAGTATACATACATACATACATATCAGCCCGATACCAGTCGCTACTACTGCATTTAAGGCTGCACTTACATTACATCAGTATTAGCAGTATTTTCTCAGTCAATTCCATTCCTTAGAAAATAATTTACTGCACATACCTCCTTGCAGGTGGGCCCTGCATGCTATCCCCTGTTCTGAAGTTACCTCACTCCTCAGAATGGCCGAGAACAGCAAGTGGATCTTAGTTACGACCGCTAAGATCATAGAAAAACTCAGGCAGATTCTTCTTCTAATGCTGCCTGAGAACAAACAACACACTCTGGTGCCGTTTAAAATAACAAACTTTTGATTGAAGAAATAAAAACTAAGTTTAACACACCACAGTCCTCTCACACGTCCTATCTTTAGTTAGGTGCAAGAGAATGACTGGATATGACGTAGAGGGGAGGAGCTATGTAGCAGCTCTGCTTGGGTGATCCTCTTGCACTTCCTGTTAGGGAGGAGTTATAATCCCATAAGTAATGGATGACCCGTGGACTGACTACACTTAACAGGAGAAATATATATATATATATATATATATACACACACAAAAATAAACGTCTGTGATTTTGAGAAACAAATAACACCAGTAATAGCAGATTCAATCTGCAGAGAATTCAGGAAAGAGGCTATAATGTCTTTTAAAGAACAGAGTTACATTGCGAAATCCTCCCTGAGAAAACAGCCTTATCATATTAGAATTCTAAGATATGCATAGAATATGAATAGATCTGTATATATATATATTTCAAATGTTATCACTACTTATTGAGTTTGAGTGAATAAACATAAAATGTAGCATACAATCCAGAAACCTATAGTAGTGATCCAAGAATAGGGCATTAAGTACATAGTTAGTGCAAATTAAATGGTTTGGACTAAAATATTTTCGGCAATCCTGTGCCTGTAACTATGTAGTGATTACATAAATAATCACCTAATTAGCGATAATTACTTGGATAAGAGAACTGGTCAGTAGCAAACATCATAAAATATAATAAAGAATGGGAGCAAATTAAACACAAAGTTAGTGCAAATTTAGCAATTTGATGGACATTAGCTGTGATACTGTTTAAAGGAAACAGTGCAATTCAAGCATCACATTTAGTCCCTAGGGTGTGTCCAGTTTATGGATCCATCTGGATTCTATTTGGATTAGTTTCTTGTCCCTGTTCCCATCTTGTTTTAGGCGCAGCACATGATTGATAATCATGGTTCTTAATTGTATGGTTCTTAATTGTATGGGTATCTTAGTAATTGGGCCTGAACAGCAGCTAGTCCCTCGTGGTGTGGTATGCAGGTATAGAGAGACTATTAACATCTAAAGGTGACGAGAATATCCTGTGAAATTATATCTTGTAAGATGGCATATGTAGGACTAAATGGTTGTAAAATGGAATCTACATACTGTGCTATTGGCTGTAGCAGTGAGTCCCTAGCCGAAACTATAATATGGCCTGGTGGATACCCATACATTGGACCGCCACCAGATGTAATTGACAAACTTCTACATTTATGCCTAAATCTAAACTATTTCAAATTTGAAAATAACTACTATTTACAAATAGCAGGGACTGTCATGGGCTCAAACATAGCACCATGCTATGCAAACCTTTTTGTAGCAGTATTTGAGAAAAATAACAGTCTTGACACAACAGAAATACTATCTTACTTTTGCTATATCAATGATGTTTTATTAATTTGGCATGGAGATGAAATATCACTGTTAAATTGGTTTGCTAAACTAAACGCTCTACCTAGTACCCTAAATTCACAATCCAATATAACAAACAGATTGATTTTCTGGATATTTGGATCTTCAAATGTGACCAAAAATTGGGTACCACTTTGTACAGAAAACAAACTAACAGGAACTCAATTCTTCATGGCAAGAGCTTCCATCCGCCAGCCCTTTTACGTGTGATTCCAAAAGCACAATTTGAGAGAGTGATACGAAATTACACCTTAGAGGACAACAAACAAACACAAATAAAAGAAATGGAACAGAGATTTATACAGAGAGGCTATGGTGCAAAAACACTAAATGCAATCCAAAAAGAAAGCAATAGATGCTAAACTCAAACCGGTTAAAACAGAAGAGAAAGGTCTTACCTTCACTACTACATACAACCCAGACAAGTAACTTGTTAATTCAATCTTACGTAATCATTGGGACATTATTAAATCAGATCCAAATCTACCATTTGGGGACTTTGACCCACCATTAGTGGGTTTTCGCAGAGGTATTAAACCTGAAGGACCAGTTGATGAGATCTGATATGGATGACAAGGAAACACAGAGTACATGGTTATCATCTAAAAAAAAACAGGCTGCTATCGGTGTGTGAGTTGCACCACTTGCAACAGTCTGATCCCTGGAAAAACATTCCATCATTCACATACAAACTAAAAATAAATTATCAAACCTCATGTTACCTGCACTACCACACACAATCTACATTATTATCTGTGCATGTAGACTTTACTATGTAGGTAAAATGAGTGACACCATGAGGATAAGAATGGCTAACCACTGCTCTGCCATAAGAGCCACCCTAGACAAGGGTACCGCTGACCAACCGGTCGCAAGACACTTCGCTAAAATGGGACACTCTGTATCACATTTAAGAACCATGTTTATCGATCACGTACCGCCCCTAAAATGGGGTGGGAACAGGGACAGGAAACTAATCCAAGTAGAATGCAGATGGATACATAAACTGGACACTGAATATGATGCTTGAATGGCACTTTTTCTTTTCAACATTCCCAAAAAAATGAGATACAATACCCTATAGCAGGGTTCCCTCTACCACTTGTGATTTTATTGATTTGCTTCAAGGACAACATCTCTGATATCTCTCTGGGATTTAACTTTGCAGCCTCCTTAGTTAGGCTATTCACCATTTTATTTATATAACTATTGGGTATATGTTTTTTCAAGCCTATTGTGCTATTATATGCATTTCTATTGGAAACAAGTTTCTGTTCTCTTGATCATATCATCGACCATTGTATTCGTTGATGACGATTATAATTCTATTATCAACTTAATTATTAAAGTTTCACTGCATTACATGCATATGAGTATCACAGCTAATTTCCATTAAATTGCAACAATTCTTTTTTTTAGATCCTCAGAGTTCTTTGCCATGAGGTGTCATGTTGAGGTTCCAGTGAACAGTATGAGAGTTTGAGAGCGATTACACCAAATTTAACACACCTTCTCCCCATTCACACCTGAGACCTTGTAACACTAACAAGTCACATGACACCAGGGAGGGAGAATGGCTAATTGGGCCCAATTTGTTGCCAACAGTTTAGACATTAATGGCTGTGTGTTGAGTTATTGAGGGGACAAAAAATGTACACTGTTATGCAGGCTGTACACTCACTACTTTACATTGTAGCAAAGTGCAATTTCTTCAGTGTTGTCACATGAAAAGATAATAAAATATTTACAAAAAATGTGAGGGGTGTACTCACTTTTGTGAGATACTGTATACGGATCTATTCATATACCATGCATATCCTAGAATTCTAATATGATAAGGCTGTTTTCGCAAAGGGAGGATTTCCCTGCAATGTAACTCTGTTCTTTAACAGACATTATAGCCTCCTATCTGAAGCCTCTGCAGATCTAATCTGCTATTACTGGTGTATTTGTTTCTCAAAATCAATTTTTTTTTGAGTTATATATATCAAAATTTTTGAGTTATATATATGGTTTATCTCTATTGGTATACTACACTAGCACCTTAGATATTGACAATATGTTGTCAACACATATTAAGTCACCTTCTTTTTTTTTTTTGTTTTACAACTTATAAATTTGTATTTATATACATATAAATATTTGCATATTTGATTATGCATGTTATATATAGCATTTGTTTGAATTACTTTGCACTGTCTGAGGAAAGGGTTCACGACCCCGAAACGTCACAGGAGTGTTCTGAAAATAAAAGTTTTTGCTTTGCTTCAAAATCCAGTGAGTACCGCTTTCCATTTATAACTATTGTGGGATATTTGGATGGATAGATATACATAGATATATCTATCTATCTCTATCTAACAGTCACAATCAGGATACACACAGTACAGGTGTAAACACCGCAAAAGAAGCAACTACCAGGGTGCTAGTCAGCGTAGTTAAATGCAGTTTCCAAAAATTAAAGCACTCTCTGGATTTGATATAAAATAAAACTTAGCTTTCATTAAGAAAGCAAAAAGATTATGACTCGCTGAAGGCTCAGATGATGGTTAGTATTTTTTAGCAATTAAGTATTTTTGATTAAGGTTTGAACATTTTTTTTTTTTAGACATAATGCTATTGCCCACTTTATAGACTACTATAGTAGTGTAAATATAAATTTTATATGCACTGGGAAACAAAAATATTAATGCGACTCATTTTATTGTTATAGTCGCTGCGATATTGCGGTAGTCTTGAACCAAACCCGCAATATCTTGTGGTACGCCTTTGAATGCTATATATATATATATATATATATATATATATATATATATATATATATATATATATATATATATATATCTCAGTTTACGCTGGGGTTAGGTTCCAGAAGGAATGGTTGTAAATCGAAACCGTTGTAAATTGAAACCCAGTTTATAATGTAAGTCAATGAAAAGTGAGGGAGATAGGTTCCAGGCCCCTCTCCAAATTGTCATAAATAACACCTAATACATTATTTTTAAAACTTTGAAATGAAGACTTTAAATGCTAAACAGCATTATAAACCTAATAAAATAATCACACAACACAGAATATATAATTAAACTAAGTTAAATGAACAAAAACATTTGCTAAACAGTATTATAAACCTAATAAAATAATCACACAACACAGACTTCACTTGCATTTTTCTGCAAACAGTTCTTTCTATGCATTCAAATCTGGACTGATTTATAGACAAGAAAATCTTGTCCCTTTGAAATCTGCTCGATAGCTCAGGTCTGGTTAAACTAATTAATTTTAGCTTGCTTGGCTTTGCTGCAACACAAGCGCACAGCTCCACCTACTGGCCATTTTAATAAATGCACTGCTTCTCAATGCTTTTCAATAGCAGTCACATGACTGGAAAAAAAGGTTGTTATTCTGAAACGATGTAAATTGAACCGTTGTAAAACGAGGGCGACCTGTATATATATTTATATTAGATTAGTTGTTTTAGCAATGGTATAAAGACCATATATAATTATTTATCAGTCTCATTATTAGAATACAACCAGAAAATACAGGATATTTGTATGCAGTTTTAAAAATAAAAAAAAACTGGCAAAACTGAAAGAAGTCTAGCAAAGACCTAGCTCAGCATCTAGCAGCTTCATCGGGATGTCAAGTTGACCCTCCTACAGTCCGAAGAAGCTTGATCAGGAATGGTCTTTGTGGAAGGGTAGCAGCTAAGAAACCACTTTTTTCGAAAGGGGAACAGGGTGAAAAGGCTAAGATATGCATGCTAAAGCTCACAAAGATTGGAATGAAGATCAGTGGGGAAAAAAAAAAAAAAAAGTATTATGGAGTGACGAATACAAGTTTGAAATTTTTGGGTCCAATCGTCGACAATATGTGAGAAGAGTTGAAGAGAGATGGAAGAATGAGTGCTTGTGGCCTTCAGTGAAACATGGTGGAGGGTCTGTCCTGGTTTAGGGATTCCTTTCTGCCAGTGGTGTTGGCGATATTGTCCGAATTGAAGGGATCATGAATGCCAAAAAAGTACAGACAGGTTTTAATACATTCCATAATTCTGGAATGCGCCCGATTGGGAATGGTTGTATATTTCAGCATGATAACGATCCCAAGCACACTGCTAAGGAAATCATATTTAGAAAGAAAAACAGCTGATAAAACATTGACAGTCATGGAGTGGCGTCCACAACTGAATATTATTGATGCAGTATGGAATACACTGGACAGAGAAAGAAATAAAAAAAGACAACCTAAATCTAAAGAAGAACTCTGAGAAGTGCTGAAAGAAGCCTGGTATAATATACCATAAGATTACTTCAGAAAACTTCAGGACAGTCTCCCCAAAAGAGTTCAAGATGTGCTTAGTGCCAATGGAGGTCACACTAAATACTGACTTTTGCCTGAAGAAGCCATTTTGTTCTGGAAATTGTGTTTTATATTTTGTGTATAATCCTAATTCGGGACAGTATGGAAGATACAAAAAACAAACAAAAAGTCGTTTGAAAATTCAATACACCCTGTGCTATATTGAAAACACATTATTTGTTTTAGTTTGTGCATTTAATCTATTTTTTATAAAATATGCACTCCTTTCAAATCGGATGACTACAACACGTTCCAAAAAAGATGGGACAGGGGCAATTTAGGCCTAATAGTGATGTGACAAGTTGAAATAAGAAGGTGATGTGAAACAGGTAAGGCAATTGTGTAATCATAGTATACAAGAGCCTCCAAAAAAGGCCTAGTCCTTCAAGAGCAAGGATGGGTCAAGGCTAGACAACCTGCCAATAGATGCATCAGCGAATAATCCAACACTTTGAGAACAACATTCCCCAAAGACAAATCTGTAGGATTTTGGGCATTTCACATTCTACAGTGCACAATGTAATTAAAAGATTCAAGTAATCCGGTCAAATCTCGGTGCGTAAGGGCAAAGCTGAAAACCACTTTTGAATGCGTGTGATCTCCAATCCCTCAGATGTCACTGTTTCAAAATTGTCATGAGTCTGTAATGGATATGACATGGGCTCGGGAATACTTTGTTAAACCTTTGTCAGTCAACACCATTCACAGCTGCATCCACAGAAAAACACATTAAATTCACAAAGTAAAAATAATGTGTTAACAATGTGTTTTCAATATTGTACAGGGTGAATTGAATTTTTAAATGACTCTTTGTTTGTTTTTTTGCATTTTCCATACTTCTTCGGAATTGGGGTTGTACATACTTCCTGTATTTTCTGTTTGTATCTTAATAAAGAGACTTCTATAGGGGAATAGCTTATTGTTCACGTGATATTGTAAGTTCGACTTTTTGCATGCGACAGGTTAGCGCGAGAGCGATAATCTTTTACTTTCAACTTGTAATACGAGCACAACCCACTATACACAAAAAGCTTACTTCTAGCGCAGTTAACGCTCAAGCAGGAGCATAATATCGCTCCACTTGTAATCTGGCACTAAGTGTATTAGTAACTTTTTCCCTTATGAATTAGTAACTCCTCTGACAAGTAAACTAGTAAATGCAGCCACCACTAAGCAGCTTGTTTCCAGTAGTACATTGCTGATCCTAAAGCCTACCTATGTATGCTTTTCAACTAAGCATACCAAGAGAATAAAGCAGACTAGTTAATACAATTAAAAATTGTAAACTTGTTAAAATGGAATACTCTATTTGAATCACGAAAGAAAAATGTAGGGTGTTAGGTCTCTAACTTCTCCCCTCTGGACATGTAACTTTTCTCCTCAGATTACTAAACTATAGTGATATTATTCCACGCACGTGTGTCAAAAACCAGATACTCTGAGTCCGTGATGTAATTTTGAGGGTGCAAGGGTTAAAATGAAATCACTTTCCATCTATACTAAACATAACATTTTTTTTATTAAAAATCCTCTTTTTAAACGCCACCCACACCAATCCTACTATGTAAAGTGCTACCACCAGGACATTTTTAGCACAGGGAGTCCTTGGTCAGCCCCAATCTAATAGTTTAAAACAACCAAAATTATAATTTTTTAATGATCTCTATAAAAGCAATACTAATAACAGTCTCTTCTGTAACGTGAATCTTGGACAAAGGCAGAACTTAATAATTAAATATTTATTTTGAACAAAGAAAAGGTTGCAGTGCATACATATTTCTTTTTTTTTTTACAAAAACATAAATTTACACCAAACAGTTTAAAATAAAAGGTGAGAAATTAACAAAAAAACATATTTACTTACCAGAAAGATCAAATTATTTCCTGCACCAATGAAGCTTTGGCAAATAAATGGACATTCAGTACAACAAAGGTTGGCTCCCCATTGAATGACAAAGTTCTTAGTTTACCTGATAATAATTATAAAATATTTGGGAGGTTATCTCTGCCCCTTCTGGGAAGGCACACAGAGTAGTCACCAGCTCCTACTGAGCATGTGCAAGAATTCACAGAATATACATATATGCATTTGTGATTGGCTGATGGCTGTCACATGATGTAGGAGGAGTGGAAAGAGACATATCTTTGAAATTTGTCAGAAAAAAAAAAATCTACCACTCATTTGAAGTTCAGATTAAGTGCTATTACATTCTTTTTTTATAAAGCATTTGTTGATTATACAAGTCTACTGTACTGGTCCTTTAAAAGGGAATGAAAATCCCAAATTTTTCTTTCATAATTCAGATAGAACAACTTTTAAAATGTACTTTTATTATCAACTTTGCTTCTTGTTATCCTGTGCTGAAGGAACAGCACATCACTACTGGCAGCTAGAGGAAGACATCTAGTTAGCCAATCACTAGAGACAAATGTGTGCAGGCACCAATCAGCAGCTAGCTCCCACTAGTGTAGGATATGTGCGTATTCATTTTCAACAATGGATACTTAGAGAACAAGGCACATTTGAAAAGAGAAGTGATTTTAAAAGTGTCTGAAAAATACATGCTCTGATTCTTGCAAGTTTTATTTGGAATTTCCTATCCCTTTAACATGATTGAATGCACACTCTTTATTATCTTTGTAAGACCCTCTCTGATTTCTAGAAACAATAAACATGTTATATATAGGTCACTGACTGTATTCTATTTCCAAATTAAAAAAAAAAAAAAAAAAAATTCAAATAACTAAAGTTTGCCTACAAATTACACAACTCACAAACGGCATGACAAATCCTGTATACAAATACTAAAATACATGAGATTCCAGTACTACGTGTATGCAGAATTTTATACCGCAAGAAGGAACTATGAGATCGTGTTTACAATTGAAAATTGAGAAAATATTTACAAAGCACCAAAATTATTAAAGTGACACGTCATGCTGCCAGTAAATGATTCCTTCGATTTATAGCAAATTACTATCAAATTACGTAATAGATCAACAACTTGGCTGCAAAATAAGAAAGCCCTTTTTGGCAGCCTTTAGGGTATTTTTACATGCAAAACAAAGCCAACAGGAAAAAAAAAAAAAAAAAAAAAAAAAAAAAGTAGTATTCCAAGTAAACGGGGTCATTTCTGGATTAAATCTTGTGTACTGGGACACACAGTATTTGATATAAATCAGTAAAAAGAATCTTGAGATTACAGTGGCTTTAATTATGCAAATAAAATACAATTGATGTTTTACTCTTTATGTAATGGTGATTATGAAATATTCACAACATTCACAGTTAACTTGCCTTGCCCAGTGAGAAGGCATTTTTAAATTACAAGTTAACTCATCATCCCCATTTAAAGAGACCCTCAAGTCAAAATAAACCTTTATGATTCAGATAGAATATACAGTTTTAAGACACTTTCCAATTTACTTCCATTATCAAATTTTGCATAGTATCTTTATATACACTCTTTCTGGGGAACAAGATCCTACTGAGCATGTGCACAAGCTCGCAGGATATACATATACTAGTCTATGATTAGCTGATGTCTGTCACATGATACAGGGGGCTGGAAAATGGTAGAATAAATAAATTTGTCAGGAAAAAAAAAATCTACTGCTTATTTTAAATTCAGAGTAAGTTCTATTGCCTTATCTTTTCATTGTACACTTGTTAATTATGCAATTTTATTGCATTGAGTGGTCCTAAGGGTTTGTATTGGTTAGAAATGGTGTATGCTTCAGGAAGGTTGTATAAACACCACTAAAGGGACATGATGCTTTAACACATCACTTCCATTGAAAAACATAAAATTAAGCTTTAGAGGGGAAAAAGGTTATTCTAAATTATTTGCTCCATGCAGTCTCTCTAAGGCTGCAACACTGATTAGTAGCACAGAGGAAACCTTAAAAGGGACAGTCGACACCAGAATTTTTGTTGTTTAAAAAAAAAGATAATCCATTAATTACCCATTCCCCAGTTTTGCATAACCAACACAGTTATAATAATACATGTTTTACCTCTGTAATTACCTTGTATCTAAACTTCTGCTGACTGCCCCCTTATTTCAGGTCTTTTGACAGTTTTGCATTTTAGCCAATCAGTGCTCACTCCTAGGTCACTTCACGTGGATGAGCTCAATGTTATCTATATGAAACACATGAACTAATGCCCTTAAAGGGACAGTAAACCTTAAAAATAATGTTATGTAATTCTGCACATAGTGCAGAATTATATAACATTATTTAGGTGCTATAGCTATAAATGCCTTTTTTACCTTTTTAATTTGTTAAAAATATGGAGCTTTTACAGACCCACTCTCTGCTGAGCGGGTCTGTTATATTTAGTCAGCGCATCGGGCCAACTGTATAGTCACAGCCCGGCTCGACCGCGCCATAGCACTAAGTGCAGCTCCCTCCTGTGACAGGAGCGAGCTGCACTTAGTCTTATGGCGCGGTCGGGCCGGGCTGTGACTATACAGCTGGCCCGATGCGCTGACTAAATATAACAGAGAGCGGGTCTGTAAAAGCGCCATATTTTTAACAAATTAAAAAGGTAAAAAAGGCATTTATAGCTATAGCACCTAAATAATGTTATATAATTCTGCACTATGTGCAGAATTATATAACATTATTTTTAAGGTTTACTGTCCCTTTAAGTGGTCAAAATGCTTTCAGATTAGAGGCAGTCTTCAAGGTCTAGGAAATTAGCATATGAACCTTCTAGGTTTTGCTTTCAACTAAGAATACCACAAGAAAAAAGAATAATTGGTGATAAAAGTAAATTGGGAAGTTGTTTAAAATTACATGCCCTATTTAAATCATGAAAGTTTATTGGACTTAACTGTCCCTTTAATAAAATTTTGGGTTCCACAGGGTCCATTACAATGGCACTCAAAGATTGAAGGGACATTGGAATATGCTGCAAATTTAATTAATCACTGACGGTTCCCTAGGACTGCATTACACGTAGTGATTTAAAAAAAATATATGATTCATTAGTGTATATTTTAAAGGGTCATTCCATACAGTAAAATAGCATAATTAAAGCATAAATCCAGACAATCCAATAGCACTTACTTTAAATTTCTAATGAGCAGTAGATTTTCTATAAAAATTGAACAATGTAAATATTTTTCCCTGTCCCTTCTATCATGCGACAACACTTGCACATGCTCAGTAGTTCCTCAAAAAGTGTGCATATAAAGAGAAAGCGCATAATTTGATAAAGGATGTCAATTGAAAAGTCGAGTAAGCACTAACAAGTCAAGTTGCACCAGTAGCATTAGGCAGAGTCTGCTTTTATTGTGGAAAACTGAGTAAAAGTAAGAAACATGAAAAAAAAAAAAAAAAATTGTGATTCTGATAGAGCATGCAATTTTAAACAACTTTCTAATTTACTCCTATTATCAATTTATCTGAATTATGAATGTTTAATTGTTACTATCAAGCTAAAAAGTAGTTATGTTATTTTGCTGCATTTTCATATTGAGTAGATAATTTTGAAAAGTTCCTGTTAAAAAGAGATATTGAACAGGGGATTTGACATTGAAGCTGAAATGTTCTTGTTTTTTTATGAGATCACAAATACTGTAATGCAATGTACTTTTCAAAATTACCAGTGCCCAAAACATGCATGGGTTTATCTGCTTACTTAGTTGCATACAGGGTGGATTTGACTAAAATAAAATCAATTTATATCATGGTGGTCCGTAAGACTCAATTTAAAACTTGGTTTTCTACACTAAGGTTTCATTTTTAGAATAACTTTTCAGATTGGTTTTCCAGTTACACAAGAACATTACGAATTTAGTTATATACCATTAGAAATACAAAGATAGAAAATTATACAATTATTGGAAGGTGAACCATCTCCAGTTTAATATTTTAATCATTCATATTTAATCAACTTTTCAGCTATACTTAATTGGAAGAAGAAAAAGAAAAAAATACCTTAACAACAATTTAAATTATAGTTTTATTTAACTAAAACAATAAAATTATAGGTTTCACTTTCATTTTACTCCCTCCTCACACATAGGTCCTTGTGCAAATCTATTCCATTCCAAACAATCTTTCAATTCATTGAGCTTCTGTAAACTTAGTAAGAAGTTGATTTTGTGTAGAATTGCAGGGGTAGAATAATATTAAAGGGATAGTAAAGTCAAATTTAAAACTTTAATAATTCAAATATAGCAGGCAATTTTAAACAGCTTTCCAATGTACTTCTTTTTTCTAATTGTCTTTGTTCCGTTTGTATCCTTTGTTGAAAAATATACGTAGGTAGGCTCAGGAACAGCAATTAATTACTGGGAGCTAGTTGCTGATTGGTGACTGCACATATATGCCTCATCATTGGCTCGCCAAATGTGTTCAGCTAGAAGTAAATCTGAAGCTGGTTTAAAATGGTATACTCTGAATCAGACAAGAACATTTTGGGGGATATGTCTCTTTAAGGTCTATTTTTTAAATTTTTATGGATTTTTTTTTGTTTTTTATACCATTTTTTATTTGAAAAGAAATCATGCTATTTCTGCAGACAAATTGGTAGGTTTCAGAACTATATAATGAGGATATTTGATAACATCTACTAGACAGTTACTTCGGGTAGAACATGACATTGTGAATGGATTAATGGAATTAATTTACCAACAATAAGAAATATTACAACCATGAATATACAGCCTTGTGCTACATAATTAAAAATGAATCCTTATTTTATGTTTTATAACTTTAGGATTATAATTAATCTTAAATAGAAAAATATCTTTAGATAGATTTTGTTTCTCTATCTTTAGATACATTTATTAAAAAAAAAAAAAAAATTGTTTAAAAAAACAAATCATTGATGCTACCCACCCTGTTGAAATAGTTTAAACAAATTCATTTTTCCCCCACTATGAACACGATTCAAATTTATGGGGCAGATATGCATGAAATATGGGCACATACTATTTGAAAATCACACATTATCATATTATTATGTTGCAAACAGATTATGCAGAACTGTACAGAGGCGGTAAAGATATTGGTTGATAAAGAAAGACACTAGATGCAAGTATAAGATTCATGTTACAAGTGCATATTTGGAATGTTTTGGAAATATGCCAGTAGATACAGCAAGGTTAAATGGATTGGTAAGAGTAGGAGTTAGTCTGGCTGAGAGGGAGGAAATGTGAAATGTGGTAGAAGCTCACCTTCTGTCACAGGTGTGCTGCTACTGAGAGTGGCACCTGAGCAGATGTATATGGTGAGCAAAAGTAGTAAGATGACAGAAGGTGTCTTATCATATGGAATCTGTTTTTCATAAAGCACAATTATTGGCTATGATGGTGAAGGGGGGAGCTGGTGGGCAGAGGAGGGTGTTAAACATAAAGAAGAGGTGTTTGGGAAGCTATTAGGGAGGAGAAGTGTTTACTTAGAAAGTGTTAAAGGCAATGAAGTATGACTACGGCATGAATTTGTAATGGAGAAAGTCAGCTTGAGAGCCTGATTTCGTACAGAGATGCCAAGCGATGCAAGAAGATTTTTAGAGGTAATGAGTGAATCTGAATACCAAGGCTGGGGCTTGATATGTATGGAGTGTAACAGGATGACAAGTACAGCTGTATCTAGGGCAGGCATTGACAAATATGTTTAATATTTACTCAGGAATCAGACAGTGGTATTTGTATATAGATGTATTACGAATAACCCAAAAAGATAGGAGCCAGTGGCTTCCTGGCTCTTGTGTTTGTGAAGCCCTGATCCAGGGCAGAAGCTAATGAGTGATTTTATGGAGCAGTAGAAATGCTGGGGTGCCAGAGTTAGTAAATTTATTTGAGAACATTTCTAGGGGGTCTAAAGCTTGGATATTTCGGCATTTACAGGGAAAAGCAGGGTAACTGTGATTCTGAGGAGGTACAGTAAGATTGCAAGATAAGAGATGGTGCTCATGCAAAGGAAAGGGAGTGTTGGAAAAGTGAGACAGTAAAGGTTGGAGAAAACAAGGGTGATGGGATGACTAAAAGAGCGCAGTAGCCGCATGTGCATGTTATGTACACAAGGATTCCCCAGACATGCAAACTGTTATAGGAAATGATACAAGCTTGCAAGTATTCACCCCTCAGATATCCATATTGTCTGAAATTGCAATACAAAATATTTTAAGGAGTTTCATTTCAAAATGTCCATGCTTTTTAACCTTAGAATGGGAACTTAAACTCTGTAATAAACTCATGTTTATTACCAGTGTGTTCTGAGTGTACATGGCCGGTAAGACAATCAACAGTGGCAGTCATACTACCCTGCTGTGAGACAACTACTGCTGATTGGGTGAGCTTCAATTTCCACTCAGAACCAGCAGTTCTCTGTAAGCTTCTAGCTGGTACTTAATGAGTTAAACCCCTATGTGAGGGTCAAGCACATACATTTGCAGTTTTGCTAGTGCTAAAATTATACGCTCTCATGATTTAGAGAAATACAATTTTTCACTTGAATCACACTTTAATTTCTGTTTTCTGTAGAATTAAGCCATGCTATAATCGTTTCCTATTACATAGAGTATGTATGTATGTATGTATGTATGTATGTATGTATGTATGTATGTATGTATATATATATATATATATATATATATATATATCAGGGACGTGCAGTCATAGGAGGCAGGGGAGGCACTGCTTCCCCTGCCATATGGGGCCAAAGTTTAGTTAAATTTTAATTAAGAAAAAAAAAAAAAATATTTTTTTTCACCCATGTAATGCTATGGAGAGGCATCATACAGGACTGCATCTCTTCATAGACACATGGATACATTTCTTCAATAGCAGCAGCGCCACCCACTGGTGGTAACTTAAAACTACCTGAAGCAAAAATAATGACCAATAGGAGGCATCCCTCATGATGCCTCTTAGGGAGGGAGCCAATCAGAGAAGTAAAACTCTTCTTGGCATTATTAGTTATGCAGGATGCAGGGCTGGCCCTGTCTGATGTTCACTGACTTCCTGTTACTGTCTGGGACCCTCCCACTAGCACAGGCTTCACTAGAAACAAAAGGGGAGAATAAGGACTGCAGGAAGAAGTGCACAGTAAGGGATAAAGTTTATAGCTTTCCTCATTCTGTTAAATGATAGTGTTAATATTAATGCTTTTATTGTGATCTGTAAGCTTTCTACTTATTAACAATGTTGACTGTTGTGACTGTGAGGAGTGCTGGTAATGATAATAGCTTCCCACATTTTGCTGGAAGTTTATTTTAACTTTTTATTGTGAATATTTTGTTTTTAATGTGATCTGGTAATTTGCTTTTAGTTAACATTGACTGCAGAGCATGCTTTATTACTACAGCTCTCAGTAAGTGTTGTCACTAGCTGGTGCCCTTATGCAAAAAAAGGAAATGCTAGTGCCTTTTTTATGCAGGAACCTCTCCTGGTCTGTATAATAAATGATGCTTTATTACTACAGCTCTCAGTAAGTATTGTGTTGTCACTAGCTGGTGCCCTTGTGCAAAAAAGGAAAAGCTAGTGCCTTTTTTATGCAGGAACCTCTCCTGGTCTGTATAATAAATGATGCTTTATTACTACAGCTCTCAGTAAGTGTTGTCACTAGCTGGTGCCCTTGTGCAAAAAAGGAAATGCTAGTGCCTTTTTTTATGCAGGAACCTCTCCTGGTCTGTATAATAAATAATGCTTTATTACTACAGCTCTCAGTAAGTATTGTGTTGTCACTAGCTGGTGCCCTTGTGCAAAAAAGGAAAAGCTAGTGCCTTTTTTATGCAGGAACCTCTCCTGGTCTGTATAATAAATGATGCTTTATTACTACAGCTCTCAGTAAGTGTTGTCACTAGCTGGTGCCCTTGTGCAAAAAAGGAAATGCCTGTGCCTTTTGTATGCAGGAACCTCTCCTGGTCTGTATAATAAATGATGCTTTATTACTACAGCTCTCAGTAAGTGTTGTCACTAGCTAGTGCCCTTGTGCAAAAAAGGAAATGCCTGTGCCTTTTGTATGCAGGAACCTCTCCTGGTCTGTATAATAAATAATGCTTTATTACTACAGCTCTCAGTAAGTATTGTGTTGTCACTAGCTGGTGCCCTTGTGCAAAAAAGGAAAAGCTAGTGCCTTTTGTATGCAGGAACCTCTCCTGGTCTGTATAATAAATGATGCTTTATTACTACAGCTCTCAGTAAGTGTTGTCACTAGCTGGTGCCCTTGTGCAAAAAAGGAAATGCCTGTGCCTTTTGTATGCAGGAACCTCTCCTGGTCTGTATAATAAATAATGCTTTATTACTACAGCTCTCAGTAAGTATTGTGTTGTCACTAGCTGGTGCCCTTGTGCAAAAAAGTAAATGCTAGTGCCTTTTTTATGCAGGAACCTCTTCTGGTCTGTATAATAAACAATCAGTGCTGAGTACACTCCTATTTCACCCAAGATATAAGGTGAGATCTACTGGGTCCAGACACTTCTGAGTATCTTAGTTATGTGCACTGAAAACTAAAGAGAACAAAACTGTGCTGATTTTGTTTCTATGTATGTGAATTAGATAGACTGATTGATTTAAGGTCAGTACTTCACTCTGTCATCCTAATGTTGTTTTCCTTCAATAAATACACTTTTTTTTTTACTGTAGTTTCCCATGCTTTTGGGTTTTCCTGTTTATAACACCTCACTTTTTATTGTCTTTCTGTAATATGATGATCTGTCTGTCATTTATTAAAAAGCATAGTTTTTATATTTTTAGTATTAAAAATATTATTTTATATGACATATTATTATTATTAGTGGTTTTCATATTAAATCCACAAGTGAGCTGTGATATCTCTCAGTGAATGTATGGGGACAGGGAGTCTTGCATCTTGCCTGGTATATTGTGTCATTTAGCTGGCATTCATGTGAGTAGGGGAACTGATTGGCAGATTTAATATGGTATATGATAAGTGGCATAAATGAGGGAAGGGAGTCATGTGGCAGAAAACTGTAATAAGTGGTTGTAAAAGGCCCTTAATCTTAATCAAATGTAGTGTATTACTGGCCCACAGTAAGTAGGAGCAGGGGGGCACTCCATCTTGTCAAGTACAACTGGCATATAATAATAAAACATTTTATTCAACTATTATATATTTAACTCATGTAAAAGTCACGTGGAAGTGTGTATGTGTGTGTATCTGAGTGTGTGTGTGCTTGTCTGTATATATTTGTGGATTAGCCAGCCTCTTAGTGTGTATTCCTGTGGGTGCTTGTGTATGTGTGAGTGATGATGTATGTGGCTTCTTGTCTGTGCTTTTTGGGTGCCTGTTTGTGTGCAAGTGGTGCCTGGTTTTGTGTATGTTGGTTCCTATGTGTATATGGTATCTGATGGTTCTTGCGTGTCTGTGCGTGTCTGTCTGTGTCTGTCTGTGTGAGTCTTCTTGTATATCTGAGTGTATATTTCTGTGTGTGATTCTGTATGTGTCTGTTTCTGTGTGTGTCACTGTGTGTGTCTGTATGTGTTAGTGCCTCTGTATGTCCTAGTGTGTTTCTGTGTATATGTGAATCTATGTTTGTGAGTGTGTTTCTATGTATGTGTGGGGGCCCTGATTAATGGTTTTGTAAGGGGCTGTAAAAGGATGTCAGTAGTATGCTAGGGCTATACTTTGATGTTAGTAAAAATAAATATATATATGTTTTTTTCCATTGAAATTCTGTTTTTATAGCCTTATTTCTATCATTTCTTAGGTGCTTTACTTCCCTTGTATTTTAACTATTAGATATAGAATTTCATAGTGGGCAGGGTTTTAGTACTTGGGCCACTGAATTGTACTCGCCCCCTGGTTCCAAAATTGACAGTCATTCCCTGCATTTTTATGCATTAGTTGCATTAGGGAGTTTCTGGTTTTAACATGTGGTCAGATTGTTTGGAAGCCTTGTTTGTCTGCTTGCAAGTATTTCATCCTGCCTGGGTCAGAATTCAGTCTACACCAAAATCGCTATTATTTAAAAAGATAGATAACGCCTTTATTACCCATTCCCCAGCTTTGCACAATTAACATTGTTATATTAATATACTTTATAACCGTTTATCCTCTAAATTTCTGACTGTTTAAGCCACTACAGACAGCCTCTTATCACATGCTTTTTTATTAGCTTTTTTACAACAAGAGACTGCTAATTTATGTGTGTCATATAGATTACATTGTGCTCTCTCCTGTGGGGTTGTGCAGGACACAGCACTAACTGGCTAAAATGCAAGTCAATAGATAATAAATAAATAGCCCTGAGATAAGGGGACTGTCTACAGAGGCTTAAATACAAGATATTAGATACTATTCTAATCGTCATTGTGTAACCGGCCAATTTAATCGTAAATTTAAGTTACCTCTATTAGGTTCATATATGTGCTTCTCAGGCCTATCATAGCCACTGCCTCACTAGCCTCGGAGCTCACTGCACGTCACTGATATATATATATATATATATATATATCTCAATTAGCCGGTGGCCCAGTACTCCAACAAATACAGTGTATTCAAAACCTGGGTGCAGTCCTCAATATTGTGTGTGTATATATACTTTTTTTCTCAAAAGGGCACTCACATACAATCTGTCAAATAATTGACTTATTTTCAATACATCAAGAGTTCAATTTAATGGTCATAGTCGACATTTCAGCCCCTATTTGGGCATTCTTCAAGACAAATATCTCAAATCGGCAATGAAGCCGTACTCCAAGTTCAAAGGGCTATGATAGCCTGGGTGCCCTTCTGAGAAAATATATATATATCCCAAAAAAATTATTTCATGATTCGAAAAGAGCATGCAATTTTTAACCACTTTCTAATTTACTTCTATTATCAATCTTTCTTCATTCTTTGTTATCTTTTGTTGAAAAGCAGGGACATAAGCTTAGGAGCTGGCCCAAGAATGTTAATGTGAAGGTCAAGTTTGATGAATCAGGGCCCGGTTTTTATAAACAGCGGCTTTCAAGATTAAAAGGTAAGTATTTTAACAAAACAAGTGAAATGTAAAGTTTGTTGAATGAATGTGTCCCTGTTTTTAATAGGATTTTTAGAAAACGGGCACAGATTCATCAAACTTGACATTAACTTTAATCACTGGCTAGAGCACTAGATGGTAGCCCTATTTCCTGCCATGTATTGCTCCAGATACCTACTAACAGAAATAAATTGGAAACTTTTTAAAACTTTTAAGCTCTGCCTGAATAACAAAAGAATATTTGCTGCGTTTCATATCCCTTTAACATTTCTGTTACAAATTAAAATCTAATTTGTATACATTAAACAGATTTGTATAGGGTTAGATTATTATGGCTAAAAAAGAAACATTACATAAGTAAGCAAACCCACAATACAGACATATTACATCAGGAGGGAAGAAACTACAAAAGTAAAAGCTATTATTAATTAATCAAACAGGACTTTGAAAAAATTGCACACACACCATGTTTTTTCCCACTAATACTGCAGCTATTTGGCTCTATGTTGTGAGAACCTGTTTGCTTGTGATATGCATCTGAATGAGAACAGGAATTGATAAGGATGTAGGTTCTCTATTTGTGTTACACGTGTACAGCACGAACAATGTAATACAGACATGTCTTGCATATATACACAAGGCCCTGAGAGTGCACAAGCAAACCACAAAAATTGTGAAATATATTTTTGTCTTTATAGATCTTTCAAAACAGCTTTAAAAGAAGGAAATAAAAAAACAAAAATCAAGTATAATGTTAAAAAACATACTTTATCTTAATTGCATTTAAAATGCAGATTTTTAATTTTATTTCAAATAAGGTAAAAAAATTATGTTACTAAAATTGCTGATGACCATGTACCATGCTCAAGGCAGATACTCAGGTGAATAACAAAAGTGACAACACAATTAAAAAAAAAAATTATTCTAATATCTAACCTAGATACAATATATATATATATATATATATATATATATATATATATATATATATATATATATACACACACACACACATACAACTGATATCAATGAATTCATATTTTAGATCCCTGTGACTGGTTGAATATTGTTCTCAATCTTTCCCTATATAAAGTATCGGCTTAATCCATTGGCTACCAATGAAGGTTAGAAAGCTCTATGGTGGCCAAGTGGTTAAAACCTGAAATGCAATACTGATATTTGTATTAATATATATTCCTAGTTTTGTCAAATCACAGATCTGTTACACATTCCATTCAATTAAGAGAATATAAAGACCACATATAAACTGTTAACATATTTGACAAACCTGTCATTCTTAATTACAACATAAAAATTAAAACCAACATCTGAATATGCTGATTATTTTTAGCTTTCCTGTTTACACCTGTTTGTAGCAAATTTTCACCAAGGAGGGAAAAGTATAGGTATTGTTACTATAATATAATAATTTACTTTGTTTCAAGTCACTGGAAAAAGACAGATACATATGTAAATAAACAGTTATAATAGCATTTAGTTTAATCAGCATATAAAGTAATTTAAAGTTTAATTTCTGTAGAGGTGTCCAAGAAAACTTTAATATAATGCAATATAACTGTACTGTTACAGAGTATAGCAGCCTGTTAGTAACACACTTATGTCAATGTACAAAAATGGTTGTGCGATGGAGATAATATTCATCACCAGTGACCTTAAGAAAGAGGACACAATACTCTGCTTTCAAAATAAAAACCATACTATAAATTGTTCTCACTAGAGAATTGCATAGTGAAATACGTCTGTTTATACTTCTATTGTCATATAAAGCTGATAAAAAAAAAACACACACAGAACTCTGTTTTATACTGGTGGTATTATACGTTAATTGCACTGAAGGGCAAAAAAAAACGATACAACCAGCATTGAAAAGCAATAACATACTACAACAAATAATACTATCGCGGATGTATACAGAACAGTGCACTCCTCTCTAGAGCCGCATCACTCTCACATGTCACTGAAAGCTGCGCGGAGTACCCGGCGGTACATACATACCACTGAACGCTGTAGGGAGAGAGCTATTTCTTTAAATCGCCATGACAACACCAACGGGACCACCCCCTTTCTCTATTTCTATAGAAAACAACGGTAGCCCTAACTAGATGGTTCGTGCGTTGGGGGACTAGTTACCCAGAACCCCACGGGGCAACCAACTATAACAGACTACTTCCTTTTCGCTCCCTATATACAGAAAGCATATAGATTATAGATTCTGCTCTCACGTGATGTGTATGGGGGACTTACAGACGCCCCCTCGAGAGTGCAGCGCAATGCGCCGCGGGGGTCTCGCAAATAAGCGTAATTAACGCAATTAGTGCTATTAAGTTATTTCTCATACACATATTTACTGACAGAAGACCCTATTATCTGTTACAGGCCCCTCCGGAAAGGGGGATGAGATCCGTATGTTTTACAAAACATTTTTGAAAACAGGCTATAAAAAAAAAACAACAATAAAATATATACGAGATCAAAACATAAAATAGTGTAAAATAACTGAGCGTTCAATCGGAGAAAACAAAGTCACATAGAAATGGACGGAAACGCAAAGATCATAAGGCGCCTCTTCGGCCGTACTCACCCGAGGAATTGGCTGTGCGTGCGGCTCCGTCCGAGTGGAGGAAAGGGACGACCAAAGCAGAAGCAGCCCTAGGAAAGTGCCCAGCACCAGGAGGCTGCGTAAGAGGAAGCCCGGCTTCAACCTCATGCTGCTCCGAAGCAATAGAGCTCACTGTGAAGCTGGGATAATAATGCTACACACCGCCTGCTGGTATATACAACAGCATTCAGGGCTGCTGTGATAAAGGGTTATTGTCTATAACGCTGATACTGGGACACACCATGCAGTTATACTGTACACACTGACTCGGTACATGCACAGCTCATGACAAGCAGCCACACACAATACTATGTTGTGAATATACAAAATGTGCCAGTGCAACAAAATGTCTCAAGCACCAATCCGCACCCACTAAACAAACCCTCAGCTCATGCAAACAATTACTGTCGCCTAGTAAAACTAGTAAAGCGACCATTCATACAGATACAATCCCAGAAAGCAGATTTTCTACTTGTCACACACACAGGTGTGAACCTCCTCTCTCTCCCTGACACACAAGTATCGGCTCCTTTTCTCCTCCCTGCACTGGCTTCCTCTCCTGTCCCACTGCTGCCCCCTACTTCACCCCGCCTCTCCTAGACATAAAACTTTTTCTGCTGTCCTACAGTCCATGTGAGGTGTGACTGGCTGTCACATCTCCTGGATGTCTTTTTTATGCACTTATTATCGGTTCTACATATGTACCCACCAATAAAATAATTATTTATAAGTAAAATCAAAAGCAATGCTGACGCCAATAAATAGTTCTCTTATTTATACATATTAGGTTGAAAATACTATTGATTGGTTAAATAGTATTTTATATGTAAAGCATTGTGTTGCATTGGTTACATGCTGTTTTGACATTCGTATTTGTTCTATATTCACTCTTGAGCGTTTTAGTGCCAAACCATGTAAAATATGTTGTTGTTTTTTTCAAAATGTAGGTTTCCTTTGTTTTTACAAAAAAAGTACAATTAATAGGGAGAGTAAAAAAGCTAAACAAAAGAATAAGACATGTAAAACTCATTAGTTTACCTATATAATTTACATATTTTATTTTCACTATTAGTGTAGAAATACTTTTTTTTTTTTTTTTTAAATCCGCTTCGCTCTACTTTCTTGAGTTCAGTAAATATTAAGGATGTGGACCAGGAAGTCTATGTAAATCCACGTGGCCCTTGACAAGTCACACATAGGATTCCACCTGTTCACACCCAATTCCCTCAGGTAAAAGAGTTTATGTGCCCAGTCCTCCTTAGGTAATTACAGCTGCATTCCTGTGACCAAAGAGGTGTGTTTGTTGACTTCTTATACAAATATGCACATTATATAAAATTCAGTGTAAAAAGCATGGTCATTTGGGGGTACATTTCAGCAAAAATAACTTTAAAAAGAATTTTTTTTTTAGAATTGTCATTATGATGTAGATATTTTAAGCAATGTAACTTTTTAAAATCATATTTTTTAGTTAAAATATATATATTAGTAACTCTTAATTAAAGTGTAAATGTATACAGAAAGGACAGAAAACACCTTCAAATTTTAATATAAAATGTTCAATTATGTGAAGTAAAAACTTTGCCATTTATTTTCATTACTTGTTTCCCCCTGTAATCTAACATTTTTGGGTTTGTCAGTTCGTTTTAAGAAGTGCTTCCTGCAGATGTCACTAATCTAACCAACTGGTTTTCAAACCTGTCCTCAGGCATCTCCAACATGTCAGGTTTTCAGTATTACCTTGAATGAGAGCAGGTAAAAGAACCATGTTTACTAATCAGCTGATTATTTCACCTGTTCTCTAGTTCAGATATCCTTAAAATGTGGCCTGTTAGGGAGGCGTGATGACAGGTCTGAAAACCAGTGATCTAACCCAAACACATACTGCGTCTTGTGCCTGTTTGGCCTCAACAGAGGTGATATGATAAAATCCTTTAAAACAATGTTAGTCTTGCTAACAAAATAACAGTGTCTAGCCTTGTCTACTCTAGCATCAATGCCTGATTAGTTTCTCTAAATAAGACTGGGGTTGGGGTAGCTTTGCTCTTAAAAAACAATTGCATTACGCAAAATATTAATTTATTCATTTAATCTGTTACAACTCTCATCATCAACCACGCAATTACAGAACCGGTCACCGGATAATACATTAAAGTAACAAAAGCTTTGTCAAATGTACGGGGCTATAGTTTGTCAGCCAATCGTTGGGTCACCCAACTCGTAGTGGCACTAATACTTAGGGCACTCAAACCACCTAAAAAGTGAAGTTCTTAACATTCAAGTGTGGGCATTATACAATCTGAGAGATGAGGTTCAGAAAACAAATCAAGATCCAAATCATTCAACTTACACCCATAACTCAATTAAAAAGTATATGAGCCCAGCTCATCTAACTCCTAAAAGCAATATCACCCTTTTTAGTTATAAAACAGGACTTCAGCCTATTCGCCTTCTTCCTAGCTTTGCGCAGACTAGCTGAATAATGAACCATACGCCTAAACTGCTTATGTACTATTTTTGTCTAAAATGCAAGCATAAATGGGAACATCTATTAAAATATTTTAAATCACTTTAAATACATACTGCCAATTCAAGTAAAGTTGTTAGCCCTAAGTCATTACTCCCCACATGAAACAAGATTATATAGGGAACTCCATAAAAGTCAATCACATAAAATGACCTAGTAGTTTTCAATGATCAAATCCTCCGCAAAAGCAAACCAATAGATCTGAAGAAGGTCCACAGAAAAACCTAGCCTTTGACTATGTGGATTAAACAAACTTTTCTAAAAGACCAATAAACACATTAAAGGGACATTAAACACTTTGAGATGGTAATATAAAATTATAAATTGTATATATTAAAAAAGTCTATACTTTTATTATTTATTTTGTCCCCTTTGCCTGTAATTCCATTCTGAAATTGTGAGCTTTTCAATTTCTGTTAGAAATGGAAGTGCAGAACACTGTTATATTCCACACCACCATTGGCTGCACACCTATTTATAACTATCCTTAATTTGCCACAGCAGTAAAGGTAACCTAAGTTACAACATGGCAGCTCCCATTGTTTTATAGACACTAAAACTTTACACTTTTTTGTCACTATTTAAACAGCTAATGAAACTTTAAAAAATACATCTACATGTTATTATCAGACTAATCCTTTCTTTGAATGCATAATTTTATCTAGCATTAATTTGACGTTAATGTCTCTTTAATGTCATGTAATCTAGCATAACCTTGGGGATGCTGAAAGAACGAGTTGACATTGTGAAATTACTACACAAGGCAAAACACAACATGTAACTAAATAGTCAGAGAAAATGCTAGTACATTGGAAAACCTACTGGGTTACCAATACTCCTAAACTGCCAGCACCCAAAATAAAGACAGCAATATCAAGTTCCAAGATACCCTTGGTCGGACACTACCTAACCTAAACCTTACTTGTTTCCAGCATCCTAAAGTCAGCACCCTCTAAAACTGCAGGAATTAACCCCAACAGGTAATGACATAATATGTAAGCAGCATCCCTGTCCCAAAATTCTCATACCTGACAGCCATGCTTGTGTAATTTTTTGGGACCACATTGGACCGATTCCAATCTTTCACATTTTATCTTTTGATATTGGAAAAACAGGGCTGTCCTTTTTTTATCAAATAGATCACAATCTTTTCAGGTCAAACACAGCCAAGATTGATAACTGCCACCAGATTTCATCTCAATTTTCCCACAACAGCACCCAACAACCAAGAATTGCTGTCAACCATAGAAAACTGAGATGGCTTAATAAAGTAATTGTATGTGTTTTGTGTTGGCATTATGGGCATACTGATCATTTTTGCTTAATGATGTTTTTAAACTAATAGTTTAAAAAGTATATCTTTTTATATATTTTTTCAATATTTTATTGAGAAAATGATTTTCTGATGCAGTGAGATTTTCATCTGAAATCAAGAACACTGCACTGTTAACAGTCTTGTACTATAAACCGTGAAACCAATAAATGACGAGGTTTAAATTATTGGCAAAAGTTCCAAACCTCACTGTACTGAACAAGGTTTTTTTATTTGCCATTTTTCTATTATTGCAAGAAGATGGCGAGAAAAGGGTTTAGATGCTGCAAATCACAATTTATAAAAACACGATTTTTGAGACTTCTGTTTACTCTAAAACCCATGCAAAAAGATCTTGGTCACAAATAAACAATGGCAAACTGATAAATCCGTTTTACAAATACGTGATTGTTGATAAAAACCCAGTTTAATAAGGCAAAACTTTTGTAACTTAGATTCACAAAAATGCGAGTATGAAATAAAAATAAACATGTTAAGAGCACAATAACTAAAGACTTTTTCTAGATGTTGCTGTTGTGATTCCTATTTTTTTCGTATTTTCTGCTGATCTTGTTTCTTATATGTCTATTAAATACAAATGCATATGCAAATTTCTGTGCTGCCCACTATAGGGGGCTAAACAATATTCCCAAATAAAAGTTTAATGAATATAGGTCATATGTTCATAAATACATCTAAAATTGTTTTTGTGGTCATTTCAGAGTGTATTGCACTTGCGCAACAGTATTGTCTTTGAATATTTACAAATGTCGAAGAAGGCCAGTTTTGCACTTTAGCATTATCAACACTCTTTGTCTATGGAATCTGATGTATCCATTTTGTTGCTGAAATATGGGGGAAAACTGGTGGTTGGGTGGATTGTGTATCCATGGTGTCATTACATCATATGGGTAACTTTTCTGCAATCCAAATTTGAAAAATCCAGATCGGGAGCCAAATGACAGCCAATTAACTGGATTTAAAAAACTGGAATCAATTGCATTGTTTAATTTGAAACATGCATTATATTTAGAAGCCTTGGGCAAAACGACAGAGCAAGATCCTGATGATAATCATAAGATAATTCACAATGTGTAATGATGGACAGGCCTACGAAGAGAGGTTAGATTTAGAAGAACAGAAATTCCATGTGTCCACCTTATGGCTCACTTAACCAAAAATCTATTGCTGCTCCCAAACCCCATATGTGTTTGGCAGTACTACTGGCTCCTATAAAAAAAAAAAAAAATGTATGTCTTGTAACAACAGTATTAGTATTAAGGTAAGACATCAAAACTCCCACTTAGAGCAACCCCAGTGTACTTGGATTGCATATCATAGATGTTTCTCAGACGAGAAATCTAAGCGAACAGCACAGTATCTTTGTAAGGTTTCCATGTAGAATTATAACCTAGGAGTCATCTCTTCTACTCTCCATTGCTGCTGCACCCAAGCTTTTCAACCACTTCCCCTATCTTCCTTTATTTCTGGAAAGACAGGCAAGAAAAAAATGACAGAAGCATCTCATTGTCTATGAGAGGACAAACAAGTGTTAAATAAGGGAAAAAACATGTAAGTAATAAGATACAGTTGTAATAGATATAGGGATCTCCCAAACAGATTTCTGTACAAGGAATAACTACAGCTCAGTGACTCTGGAGATGAACTCAGAGACACAAAATATTTTGAGACTATTAGTAGGGGAATGCTGCATTACTTTAGCTCTCACACTAAATAAATATAGAAATCCCCTACTGCTAGATGTGTGATGCAGCTGGGGAATATGAAGCAAGAGCCTGTTCCAGACTGGTTTATAAATAGGGTCTGCACATCTTAAAATCTTTCTGCTCCCTTGCCCTATCAGTTCTGCCAATCTGTAACCTACCAACGTAATTTATCAACTGGGGATTCAGCCTAAAAGGAGTATGAGCATGCCTATGCCTGCTGTTAGTGGCTTCAATATGCATGTTGATAGGTAATAAAAAGATCAATAAGCCCTAATCCTTATTAGCAAACTCTGGGTTTCCATTAAAGCAGTGAAAGTATATTATTCTATATTATTTTTAATGTGCAGGTGCCAGATTTCTAGTGTCTTATGTCAACCTTTTTTATTTACAGTTAATTTTGTTTTAACTATGGGAACATTTTAGAAAATGGAGTAAAGTAAATATACAGTCCTCAAATATAGCTGACAACTCTAACAGAAATTCATAAGTAAATGGCTGACACATTAGCAGTCTCTTCTCTTACATAACAGTTAAAAATTAGTGTCAGGAGTTTAAACTAGTCATGGGAGGGTGCCCTTTGGTCTGGTAGCCCAAAAAAATATTCCACCAAAGAAACTGTAAAGAAAATTCATGACATGTTGATAGGTGACATAAGATTAACAATACCCAAAAGTACAGTCAATTTTAAGGGATGCTTTGGCATGAGAAAATTGTCAACATAATGGGTACCCTGTAGAGCTGCAACAACTAATTTATAATAATCAATTATAAAAATAATTGTAAGCTAATCTCAGTTGATTTGCACACTGCACCAGCTGCTTGACTCCAGTGAACTCCTGCACATGGTATTGTGTTTTTTGGTTATGTCCTCAGACTAAAGGACTTCTATAAACATTTACCTTTCACATTTTCAGGATAGTATCATTTTCTTTTTCAGCTTACAACTATTTCTGGCTTATGTTGGTTAGTGTCAGGGTTCAGCCTGGAATTGAACCTGGGACTTGTCTCTATTTCTTCGGCTGTTATTTCCCAGCCTGTTGATTTACCACTGTGCCACCAGATGGCTTGATCACGGTAAAGGAATATTGTGTTTTTCTGTTTGCTACAACTTGGGCTCTCTGGCTCCACCTGCTTGCCAGCTGAAAGAAATCAATTAATCAGCAGCCTGCTTTATCTTGGTGGTTTGTTTGTAATTCTGGGCTTTCACATTAAGAGTGATACTCTGAAACACTCTCTGCTCCTGTTTCCTGTGAGAAATACAGTTATCTTGGATTTCCTGGTTCCTGACTTCTGTTTCAATTACTGACTTCTCTTGGTACTGTGTTTCATTTTTGGACTGAATTCCTGGCAATTGAACTTGCCTAAAACTTTATTTCCTAAGGACTGATTCAGGTACTTTTGCTTGCTTGTTTCCTGATACTACAAAGTTCCAATTGCAGTCTATGCAAATATCCTGTTTGTTTCTACAAAGTACCAGTTTGCAGTTTATACAAGTTTCCTTAAAGTACCAGTTCTACAGCATATGCAAGTATCCTGCTTGTTATTACAAAGCTCTGCCTTCCTGAGTGTAATTACACATTCCAGTCTTCAGCATATGCAAGTATCCTGTCTGTTATACAAGCTCTGTTTTCCTGCCTGATTCTACTCAGCTCCAGTTCTACAGCATATGCAAGTATCCTGCTTGTTATTACAAAGCGCTGCTTTCCTGCATGTAATTTCACTGTTCCAGTCTAGAGCATATGCAAGTATCCTGCCTGTTATTATAAAGAACTGTATTCCTGCCTAATACAACAACTTATAGACTTTGTCTTATCTAATTGCATATCTCTGCATTGCTTTATCCTATAAATAAAACCATCTCCTTTATTTCCTAAAACGTTGTACCTGTTTAATTATGCCTAAAAGGAAAGACTCACACAGACAAAACAGAACATTAACCCCAAAACCTGACACCTCTGCACAACAGCTCCTTACTCCTGAACCTGCTTCCTTGCAGAGTATGACAGAATGTGAAAGCCATAAATTGGAGCTTGCAGAGGTGATTCACTCTTTGACTAAAGTATCAGAGAGAATTTTGTCTGTGGACTCTCATCTACTACAACTTAACCAACTTCTAAAATCTCTTCCGGATGCATTGAAGTCACTTATCCAAGATTTCACTGCGGGATTCCAGACTTTACAGGATAGTCTGAAAGACTTTTTCAATAAAAATGTTTTTGGGTTTGGCACTCCTACTCCTGTGCCCACTACCCCAAAGGCTGTATCTTTATCAATCAAAAGGAGGATTTCAACCCCTCTTACCACTGATGAAATGGCCAGAAGGAGAAATAATGGCTTATGTTTCTATTGTGGAGCTACTGGGCATGTAATATCCTATTGTCCAGTGAGACCCCCAAAGAAGTCTGTTCTGCGGTCTCCACCTCTAAATCCTGAGTTATCAAATGGACAGGCTACAGAGAGGAAGTCAAACTGTGATCCCACTTCAGATTCATCTGGAGATGAGCACTGTATGGGTTCTATTTTACATCCCCAATTTGATCAGCCTAGCACTGCACCTTCAAAGACTCTGATTCCTGTGAAGTGCTAACATGTCATCCACAGAATCCTAGTACTATGAATCCAGAGATTCTCCTACCAGATCCAGCTACATTCTTATCTTTGTGCTTTCCAGAGGAGATGTCTAACTATTCTACCATTGAAGATGATACTGATTCTGACACTGGAGGGACAGTGCTTCAAACTGCTGTGCGGTCAAAAGGTCCTTTATCACCTCTACCTCAGACCCACTTCTCCAAAACCTACAAGCCTAGAACTGCACAGAAACCAAAGATTAGTCCTGATGGGGCCCTCTATACTAATATCAGTCCCCAGAATCCTCTTCTGGAGAGCCCTTCAAAAAAGATAATACCCTCTGATTGTGCATATGCCTCTGATGGCACTTTGGTACGCATCAAAGATTTGGAGTTGTATGAGAATGCCAAGTCCGCCCAGAGGTCGTCCTTGAGGAGGGGGTACTGTCAGGGTTCAGCCTGGAATTGAACCTGGGACCTGTCTCTATTTCTGCAGCTGTTATTTCCCAGCCTGTTGATTTACCACTGTGCCACCAGATGGCTTGATCACAGTAAAGGAATATTGTGTTTTTCTGTTTGCTGCAACTTGGGCTCTCTGGCTCCACCTGCTTGCCAGCTGAAAGAAATCAATTAATCAGCAGCCTGCTTTATCTTGGTGGTTTGTTTGTAATTATGGGCTTTCACATTAAGAGTGATACTCTGAAACACTCTCTGCTCCTGTTTCCTGTGAGAAATACAGTTATCTTGGATTTCCTGGTTCCTGACTTCTGTTTCAATTACTGACTTCTCTTCTGGATAATTCCTTGGTACTGTGTTTCATTTTTGGACTGAATTCCTGGCAATTGAACTTGCCTAAAACTTTATTTCCTAAGGACTGATTCAGGTACTTTTGCTTGCTTGTTTCCTGATACTACAAAGTTCCAATTGCAGTCTATGCAAATATCCTGTTTGTTTCTACAAAGTACCAGTTTGCAGTTTATACAAGTTTCCTTAAAGTACCAGTTCTACAGCATATGCAAGTATCCTGCTTGTTATTACAAAGCTCTGCCTTCCTGAGTGTAATTATACATTCCAGTCTTCGGCATATGCAAGTATCCTGTCTGTTATACAAGCTCTGTTTTCCTGCCTGATTCTACTCAGCTCCAGTTCTACAGCATATGCAAGTATCCTGCTTGTTATTACAAAGCTCTGCTTTCCTGCGTGTAATTTCACTGTTCCAGTCTAGAGCATATGCAAGTATCCTGCCTGTTATCATAAAGAACTGTATTCCTGCCTAATACAACAACTTATAGACTTTGTCTTATCTAATTGCATATCTCTGCATTGCTTTATCCTATAAATAAAACCATCTCCTTTATTTCCTAAAACGTTGTACCTGTTTAATTATGCCTAAAAGGAAAGACTCACACAGACAAAACACAACATTAACCCCAAAACCTGACACCTCTGCACAACAGCTCCTTACTCCTGAACCTGCTTCCTTGCAGAGTATGACAGTTAGATCACCTCTGCAACCAAGAAATAATTGGAATCATCATGTGAATTGTTTATATTCAATCACAGACCTGCCATGTGACACATGATTTGCTGTGTTTTCTCACAGTCACCCACTGATCCTACATACATCACACGGTGTGCTGGGGACCAGTGAAAACAGATAGGAGAATAAAGAGGGGCAACCTGAGGAAGACATCAAAAGCCAAGTTAGAAAGGAAGTCCAAGCTTACTTTGTTGAGAGCAACAAAAATGATACAGACAATTTGAGATCTTATAACATAAAGCTGTAACAAATGGACAAATAACTAATACTCTCCTCTGGTGTGGACCGCTGCCTTCTCACAGTCTCTCCCAATGGACTGTTAATATTTAGAAGCTTTTGGAATGTAGATGGCTCAGGCCCTGTGTAAATCACTCTTAGTATGAAGATGTCACTGTAGATAAAGAGACTTGACTTGATGTGTGTGTGTGTATATATATATATCAATTGATATGAGTGCAGTATACTCACTCTGAAAGATTTCCAATGTCGGCTGATCAGGAGGGAATCCCTCAATGGATGGTATACAGCCAAACTAGGAGAAGAATGCTTCAATGTTGAAATAGTAAACATTCTGAGTATAAAAAAACATATACTCACTCCTTAAAATCCAAGTTTCGGCGATGTCACAGAAAAACAGCATTGTATTGTTAAAGGGAACAAAACATTTATTAATAGCTCAGCTTAGCGTTTTTCAACGATTAAAATTGTCTTTCTCAAGAGCAAAATTAAAACAGATAAAAGGTTGCAGTATATGCTTTTTTATACTCAGAGTTTTTACTATTTCAACATTGGAGCATTATTTTCCTAGTTTGGCTGTATACCATCCATTGAGGTGTTCCCTCCTGATCGTCCGACATTGGAAATCTTTCAGACTGAGTATATTGCACTTATATCAATTGATATATATATACACACACATCAAGTCAAGTCTCTTTGTCTCCAGTGACATCTTCATACTAAGAGCGATTTACACAGGACCTGCGCCATCTACATTACTTTGTTGAGAGACCCCTTGCCAAGGAGGAAAACCTGGTGTAAAGCTTTCAAAGAAATTGGCGAAATCCTACTTATGCATCTCAGGCACCTCAACACCACTTGAACACCTCTTCTCTGCTGCAGGTAGAGTTAGAGTGAATAACAGAATGTTATAAACAGTGATAGTCTGCCTCGTTTTAGTTCTACTTCTTTTTAAACAGTTTGTGATTTTGTTTTGCTTAATTATGAAAATGTGTTATGCTGCTTAAAAATTGGACACACTTTAATGTAAAGTTTTAGTATGGAGTTTATATTTTTAACACATATTATTTTGAATATACGGAAAATTGTATTTATATTTTTTTTATTAGATTAATCAATTCATTGAAAAAATAATCGGCCGATTAATCAATTATGAAAATAATAGGTCTGTGATTACGGTATGATTACGGTGTTCTAACACCGAAACCAGTCAGACGTTTTTCTGGTTGGTCATATGGAATTTTCTCTTGTAAGGTGTATCCAGTCCACGGATTCATCCATTACTTGTGGGATATTCTCCTTCCCGACAGGAAGCTGCAAGAGGATCACCCACAGCAGAGCTGTCTATATAGCTCCTCCCCTAACTGCCACCTCCCAGCCATTCTCTTGCAGCTCTCGACAAGGGAAGCAGCTAGAGAGATGTGGTGCATTAATGTAGTTTATCTTCAATCAAAAGTTTGTTATTTTCAAATGGTACCGGAGTTGTACTATTTTAGCCTCAGGCAGAAAGTTGAAGAAGAGTCTGCCTGTGGTCTTTGATGATCTTAGCAGGTTGTAACTAAGATCCATTGCTGTTCTCACACATAACTGAAGAGATGGGTAACTTCAGCTGGGGGAATAGCGTGCAGGGTCTCCTGCTCTGAGGTATGTGCAGTTTTAAATTTTTCTAGAGAAATGATAAGCTAGAAAATGCTGACAATACCTGATTTATTTAAGGTAAGCCTGATTACAGTGATTTAATAACGACTGGTATCATGCTTGCTGTAAAGGGTAATATTTTTATTATTTACTCACATTACTGAATAGATATAACGTTTGCTTGAGGTGTATAAACGTTTATTTCATATTGGTGATAAAACTTTATTCTGGGTCCCAGTTTTTCCACATTCCACATGGCTGACTAGATTTTGCCTAGGGATAGTTTTTTAAGGCCCTCTCACTGTGAGTACAGGTTGGGAGGGGCCTATTTTCCATTAGTTTTTGCAGCTTGAGACATCCAGATTCCTTGAAGGAGTCCCCTGAACATATAGGACCTCTCTAAGGGGTTTTTGTGCTTTCCAAAGTCGTTGTATGGGCAGGTAGGGCCACAGTAGAGCTGTGGCAGTTTGTTGTGACTGTTTAAAAACGTTTATATCGTTTTTTTGATCCGGTTTTCAAACTAAGGGGTTAATCATCCATTTGCAAGTGGGTGCAATGCTCTTTCAGCCTATTATACACACTGTAAAAAATTCGTAAGATTTACTGCTTTTTTCACTGTTTTAGCAGTTTCTGTGATTGCTTTTTTCTCTTAAAGGCACAGTACCGTTTTTATTTTTTGCTTGTTCAGTTATTAAAGTGTTTTCCACGCTTGCTGGTCTCATTACTAGTCTGTTTAAACATGTCTGACATAGAGGAAACTCATTGTTCATTATGTTTAGAAGCCATTGTGGAACCCCCTCTTAGAATGTGTACCAAATGCACTGATTTTACTATAGATTACAAAGACCATATTCTGGCTTTAAAAAATTTATCACCAGAAGAAATTGACAAGGAGGAAGTTATGCCATCTAACTCTCCCCACGTGTCAGATCATATAAATCCCGCTCAGGGGACGCCAAGTACATCTAGCGCGCCCATTGCGTATACCTTGCAAGACATGGCGGCAGTTATGAATCATACCCTTACAGAGATATTATCTAAACTGCCAGGATTGCAAGGAAAGCGAGACAGCTCTGGGACTAGAATAAATACAAAGCTCTCTGACGCATTAGTAGCTATCTCTGATACACCCTCACAATATAATGAAGCTGAAGCAGGGGAGCTTCAATCTGTGGGTGATTTTTCTGATTCAGGAAAGATACTTCAATCTGATTCTGATATGTCTACATTTTAAATTTAAGCTTGAACACCTCCGCGTATTGCTCAGGGAGGTTTTAGCAACTCTGGACGACTGTGACACTATTGTAGTCCCAGAGAAATTATGTAGATTGGATAAATACTATGCAGTACCTACTTACACTGATGTTTTTCCAATCCCTAAAAGGTTTTCTGAAATTATTACTAAGGAATGGGATAGACCAGGTGTACCGTTCTCTCCCCCTCCTGTTTTTAAAAAGATGTTTCCTATAGACGCCGCTACATGGGACTTATGGCAGACGGTCCCTAAGGTGGAGGGAGCAGTTTCTACACTAGCTTAGCGTACAACTATCCCTGTCGAGGACAGTTGTGCTTTTCTAGATCCAATGGATAAAAAATTAGAGGGTTACCTTAAGAAAATTTTTATTCAACAAGGTTTTATTCTCCAGCCTCTTGCATGCATTGCCCCAGTCACTGCTGCCGCGGCTTTCTGGTTTGAGTCCCTAGAGGAGGCTCTACAGGTTGAAACCCCGTTGGAAGATATTATTGACAAGCTTAGGGCCCTTAAGCTAGCCAAGTCATTTGTTTCTGATGCCGTTGTTCATTTAACCAAGCTAACGGCTAAAAATTCAGGTTTTGCTATTCAGGCGCGTAGGGCGCTAAACTTCTCAACATTCCCTTCAAAGGACAGATCCTATTCGGGCCTGGACTGAAGGAGATCATTTCTGACATCACTGGAGGAAAAGGTCACGCCCATCCTCAAGACAGGTCCAACAAATTAAGGACCAAACAGTCTAATTTTCGGCCCTTTTCGAAACTTCAAGAGTGGCACAGCTTCAACTTCCTCTAACACAAAACAAGAGGGAACTTTTGCCCAGTCTAAGCCGGTCTGGAGACCTAACCAGGCTTGGAACAAGGGGAAGCAGGCCAAGAAGTCTGCTGCTGCCTCTAAGACAGCATGAAGGAGCAGACCCCGATTCGGAAACGGATCTAGTAGGGGGCAGACTCTCTCTCTTTGCCCAGGCTTGGGCAAGAGATGTCCAGGATCCCTGGGCATTGGAAATTGTGTCCAAGGGTTATCTTCTGGAATTCAAAACCTCTCCCCCAAAAGGGAGATTTCATCTCTCACTTTTATCTGCAAACCAGATAAAGAGAGAAGCATTCTTACATTGTGTTCAAGACCTCCTAGTTATGGGAGTGATCCACCAAGTTCCGCAGGAGGAACAGGGACAGGGCTTTTATTCAAATCTGTTTGTTGTTCCCAAGAAAGAGGGAACATTCTGACCAATCTTAGATCTCAAGATCTTAAACAAATTTCTCAGAGTCCCATCCTTCAAGATGGAGACTATTCGAACCATCCTTCCTATGATCCAGGAGGGTCAATACAGGCACTACCAGTTTGGGAGGGTCAATACAGGCACTACCAGTTTGTGGCTCTTCCCTTCGGGTTGGCCATGGCACCAAGAATCTTTACAAAGGTTCTAGGGTCCCTTCTAGTGGTCCTAAGGCCGCCGACTATAGAAGGTAGCCCCTTACTCAGACGACAATCTGATACAGGCGTCAACTTTTCAAGTTGCCCAGTCTCACACGGACATTGTTCTGGCATTTCTGAGGTCGCATGGGTGGAAAGTGAACGAAGAAAAAAGTTCTCTATCCCCTCTCACAAGAGTTTCCTTCCTAGGAACTCTGATAGATTCTGTAGAAATGAAGATTTACCTGACAGAGGCCAGGTTGTCAAAACTTCTAAATTCCTGCCATGTTCTTTATTCTAATTCTCACCCTTCAGTGGCTCAGTGTATGGAAGTAATCGGCTTAATGGTAGCGGCAATGGACATAGTGCCGTTTGCCCGCCTACATCTCGGACCGCTGCAACTCTGCATGCTCAGTCAGTGGAATGGGGATTACACAGATTTGTCCCCTCTACTAAATCTGGATCAAGAGACCAGGGATTCTCTTCTCTGGTGGTTATCTCGGGTCCATCTGTCCAAGAGTATGACTTTCCGCAGGCCAGATTGGACAATAGTAACGACAGATGCCAGCCTTCTGGGCTGGGGTGCAGTCTGGAACTCCCTGAAGGCTCAGGTCTTGTGGACTCAGGAGGAGACACTCCTTCCAATAAACATTCTGGAACTAAGAGCGATATTCAATGCTCTTCAGGCTTGGCCTCTGAAATCTGATGAACCTGACCGCAGCTAGCTGTCAGACAACATCACGACTGTAGCTTACATCAACCATCAAGGGGGAACAAGGAGTTCCCTAGCAATGTTGGAGGTCTCAAAAATAATTCTATGGGCAGAGGTTCACTCTTGCCATCTATCAGCTATCCATATCCCAGGAGTAGAGAACTGGGAGGCGGATTTTCTAAGTCGACAGACTTTTCATCCGGGGGAGTGGGAACTCCATCCGTAGGTGTTTGCACAGTTGATTCAACTTTGGGGCAAACCAGAACTGGATCTCATGGCGTCTCATCAGAACGCCAAGCTTCCTTGTTATGGGTTCAGGTCCAGGGTTCCCAAGGCAGCGCTGATAGATGCTCTAGCAGCGCCTTGGTCTTTCAACCTGGCTTATGTGTTTCCACCGTTTCCTCTGCTCCCTTGTCTGATTGCCAAGATCTAGCAGGAGAGAGCTTCTGTGATTTTGATAACTCCTGCGTGGCCACGCAGGACTTGGTACGCAGATCTGGTGGACATGTCATCCTTTCCACCTTGGACTCTGCCGCTGAGGCAGGACCTTCTACTTCAAGGTCCCTTCAAACATCCAAATCTAATTTCTCTGCGTCTGACTGCTTGGAGATTGAATGCTTGATTTTGTCAAAACATGGTTTTTCCGAGTCGGTCATTGATACCTTAATTCAGGGTCGAAAGCCTGTCACCAGGAAAATCTATCATAAGATATGGTGTAAATATCTTCATTGGTATGAATCCAAGGGTTACTCATGGAGTAAAGTCAGGATTCCCAGGATATTGTCTTTTCTCCAAGAAGGATTGGAGAAGGGATTGTCAGCTAGTTCCTTAAAGGGACAGATTTCTGCTCTGTCTATTCTTTTGCACAAGCGTCTGGCGGATGTTCCAGATGTTCAGGCGTTTTGTCAGGCTTTAGTTAGAATCAAGCCTGTGTTTAAACCTGTTGCTCCGCTGTGGAGTTTAAATTTAGTTCTTAAAGTTCTTCAAGGGGTTCCGTTTGAACCTCTGCATTCCATAGATATAAATTTTTTATCTTGGAAAGTTCTGTTCTTGGTAGCTATCTCTTCGGCTCGAAGAGTTTCAGAGTTATCTGCTTTGCAGTGTGATTCCCCTTTATCTGATCTTCCATGCAGATAAGTTAGTTTTACGTACCAAACCTGGGTTTCTTCCTAAGGTGGTATCCAATAAGAATATCAATCAAGAGATTGTTATTCCGTCACTGTGTCCTAATACTTCTTCAAAGAAGGAACGTCTATTACACAATCTTGACGTGGTTTGTGCTTTAAAGTTTTATTTACAAGCTACTAAAGATTTTCGTCAAACATCTGCATTGTTTGTTGTCTACTCTGGACAGAGGAAAGGCCAAAAGGCTTCAGCAACTTCTCTTTCTTTTTGGTTGAGAAGTATAATCTGCTTAGCTTATGAGACTGCTGGCCAGCCTCCTGTAAGAATTACAGCTCATGCCACTAGAGCGGTGGCTTCCACATGGGCCTTTAAAAATGAGGCTTCTGTTGAACAGATTTGTAAGACGGCGACTTGGTCTTCGCTTCATAATTTTTCTAAATTCTACAAATTTGATACTTTTGCTTCTTCGGAGGCTATTTTTGGGAGAAAGGTCTTACAGGCAGTGGTGAATTCCGTTTAAGCGCCTGCCTTGTCCCTCCCTTCATCCGTGTCCTATAGCTTTGGTATTGGTATCCCACAAGTAATGGATGAATCCGTGGACTGGATACACCTTACAAGAGAAAACAAAATTTATGCTTACCTGATAAATTTATTTCTCTTGTGGTGTATCCAGTCCACGGCCCGCCCTGTCATTTTAAGGCAGGTGTTTTTTAATTTTTAAACTACAGTCACCACTGCACCCTATAGTTTCTCCTTTCTCTTACTTGTCTTCGGTCGAATGACTGGGAGGTGGCAGTTAGGGGAGGGGCTATATAGACAGCTCTGCTGTGGGTGATCCTCTTGCAGCTTCCTGTTGGGAAGGAGAATATCCCACAAGTAATGGATGAATCCATGGACTGGATACACCACAAGAGAAATAAATTTATCAGGTAAGCATAAATTTTGTTTTTATCTCCTGTGTGCTTTTAAATTTATGCACAAATAAAGTTTGCTTTATTTTCTATCTAAGGCTTTTTGGACTCTTTTTTTCATTGTTGTTATTAAGCGGTTTTCGGGGAACTGCTCCATTAAGTAGCTTTAGCTGTGCCTGCTAGTTCACTCTCTTTGCAGCGCTCCAGTGATGTCAGCACTCTGCATTTGCTTTGCGCAAATTGATTGGCTCTGTCACAATCACGTGACTGGATTGAGTTGGATGGTTGTTCCGAATCTTGAGAAAGGTCAGTGAAGACCGAAACCGGTTGACTGGTAAGGAGTATTTTAATTGTGATCACATTAAGAAACCATCTGCACTATTGTTTGCCTTTCCTTTTTTGGCAGGTAAGGGACAACATTGCAAGTTGGAATTATTTGTTAACTACCGCCCAAGAAGATTTCTACATAATCAGCAGTTGGGATCCATATTGAGATAGACTATAGCAAGATTCTTATTATCCAATTTGAATATTTATTTGGACTTTTAAGCATTTTATGTTATATCATCCGTTTTTTTAAACCACTGTTGTTATATGGTCTCTTTTAATTAACATCTCGAGGCTCTTTGAGCAAGTCCCTTATATCTAGCTCAGCAACTCTGAGCCCTTTAGATTCAAATTTTAGGGTATCAATTTAGAGCCTGTGTTCAATTTCAATCCAATCACAAAGTTTTGCCACTATTTAGTGTTTATAATAGATATTTGTTCACATCACATCAGTTTGCAAGCAGAACACATTTGAACACACGTTAAAGTTGTGCTGTTGTTTTTATTTGGTTCTATTTATGCTATATGTATGCATTAGTTGATTTGTCAAAAATTCACTTGTATATCGTTTTATTTTGAATTCATTGTTTATTTTGAAAATAAGGTTCACACACCCCTGCAATATTTTTCTCACATTTTTTCACTTGTTAGGATTTTCATCCCTTTTTGGATAAACACATAGGCACAACCTCAGGTCTTATATTTTGAATTCAGGTTCTAGACATTCCTGTAACATTTTTTGTCCACATGTTAGGATTTACATAATTTTGGATAAACACATAGGCAAAACCCCAATTTGGAGCCACTTACATTTTACACCCACCGGTTTCAAGCAAACTGGAATCTATCCACCTGTGCATTGTAACCCATTGTTTTTATAAATAGAGTGTGCATAAGCGCTCCTATCATTCACATATTAGAATTTAAATTTTATGCAATAGACATTATTTGTTAGATTTTTGTTGTTGTTGTTATTAATTGTTCTACAAGCATTTTTAAATTTTTCCAAGTGTTTCAATATATATTTTAAAGTGTAACATGGATCCATGACTAATTGTTGTATAATTTTAAATGTACCAACTTTTTTATCTTATGTATTAAATCATATTATTTCAACCTATTGTTACCTTTGGTATTCGACTATCTGCCTATAGACCCTGCCTACGTTGTTTGGCGCTCTGATATCCAATCTTAAAATTGGTTGTTCCGAGGAGCACTTGTGGGACGCTGCTTCCCTGATGCTCGTTCATGCTATTAGTTTCCCTAATCCGGACTGGAGGACAATAAAGCACCAAACATAAGAGTGGGTGAGTGAAACTCCCTGTTGTTGCAACATTGCTCTATTTACCCGAATTGTGTACTGACACGCTAATACCAGTGGAGCTGGCAGTCAGTCATAGGCAATCAGGTAACCTAAGAGGGCTTATGCATACATGTTGGGGTTTGATGGATATTGTAAACCTGTTGGCAATTCAATGCATTAGTCTCACCAAGGGTGCTGGACATTATCATTATTATCTCAGAGTGTGCTAAACTGACTTGACATCACAATTATACTGTGACCAGCATTTACTGTCTACTTTGCTTTGTTCATCCTTTCTATTTATGAAAATAATCGTTAGCTGCAGCCCTAGTACCCTGAATGTTGACTGCAGACCAGAAATAACAACGGATGGTGGGTTCTCAAGGGAATTCTGATGATTTCTGTAAGCGATTTGTCACAATGGATGAGCCATGAGTACACTACTTTCATTCTGAGATAAAACCACATTCCAGTCAGTGGAAGCACCATGGTTCTCCTCCTGGTTTTTTTTGTCCCTTTAAAGGTAAATTATAGTGCATACTTCACAGGGGTCGCACTCACTCACTTATGTAACAAAAGGGCGGAACTTGGAAGTCTCACAGAGATAAGTGCCACCTCCCCCGCCCTCTGGCGAGACCAGTTACTTGCGCCCCCCCCCCATGCAAAAAAATTTAAAAAAAAATTAACATTTTTAAATTTCTTTTAATTTTCATGAATAAGTGGTGTGGCATAAGATGCCAAAAGCAACAATATTAAAGGCAAAATATAAAGTAACCAAATGTTAAATTGCCTATATTAACCAAAAATATATTTTAACTTTTTATTAAACAAAATATATAATAACTGAGTCTGTATTTTTCTTACAGCCAGAGAAACAAGTCAGAAAAAAAATTTCAGACACCTCAAAATCTCATTCTGCGTGCCTTTTCCTTTGCAAATTTTGTCACCATTTCAGCCAGATCAAGTGCTGCTGCCTGTGTATGTTCAATAGATATAGTTGCCAAACCAACTAGTCTCTTTTCCAACATTGTAGAACGTATGTAACTTTTTATAAGTTTGAGCTTTGAGAAACTACGTTCACCACTTGCCACTGATACTGGAAGTGTGAGAAGGATCCTCAGAGCAACAGAAACATTGGGCACGTTATCCAGAAGTTTATTTTGTAGTATGAAGAGAAGTACTTCTTGTGGCGGCATAGGCTTTGGAAGTCTTCGAGCTATTGCTTCAAGTTCACAACGCAGATCTTCAGCATCAATATCTTTGTTTCCATTATGCATTAATGACTTTTCCAAATTATTACAGTCCTTAAGTAAATCTTCTGTTATTTTTTCTTTATACTGTATATGTCATATAGAAAGCCAAATAGTGAATTATATTTTTGTAGCTGTTGGAATCTCTCTTCAATAGATTGTATTGCCATGTCTAAAACAGCATAGTAAAAACCTGTTTTGAATTTCTGCTTTGGATCTTGTGGTGCTTCTTCTCGGGCCTCATAATCAAACTGCCGTTTCTTTCTCCTCTTTCGAACTTGATCTTCTGTCTCAAAGTTTGGTACTATCTGTATCTCATTTGCAATCTCAGTAGCATCTGTTAAAACTTGTTGAAAACCCTTATCACACCTGCAGGTTATGAGATAATTCTTGGTCACTTGCAATTGTCTTGTAGCTGAATTTAAATCAGCTTCCTTATTTTGTAGTAGCTTGCTTGTAAGATCGACTTCAAAAAGGATGTTGTACCATGTAACAAGGGATACCACAAACTTGAATTTACTAACTGCATCAGCAAGGCCCTTGGCTTCAACTCGGGAAGTATTTCCAGATGGACCTGATAGGCTTGTATCCTCAAAAATCTCTATCAAAGCATCATATATATTACCAAGATGATATCTCAGTGGTTTCAAAGCATCAATCCGACTCTCCCATCTTGTTTCACTCAATGGCTGAACAGTTATGCCTAAGTCTGATATATGGCTAATTAGAACTTGCCAACGCCGATTTGATGTAGAGAAATAATTATAAATCTGTTGAACTAATCCGAAGAAAGTAGTTGCTTCCAGACAACACCTAGCACGATTATTGACTACCAAGTTTAAAGCGTGTGCATTGCAGGGCACAAAAACGCACGTGGGTTTAAGTCCAATATTCTCTTTTGTGCTCCATTTTGTTTGCCTTTCATGTTACTGCCATTGTCATACCCTTGACCACGCAGATTTTCAATTGGCAATTGAATTAGCTTCAGCTGTTCAAGAAGAGTTTCTGCTATAAAGGCGCCTGTAGTCTCCTGTAGTCTCCATTTCCTGTAGAAATGTTCTCTTATAGTAATACTTTCAGACTCATTATCTGATGGTTTGCTTACATCAACAAAACGTACAATCATTGTCATTTGCTTAATATGAGAAACATCGGGTGTGCAGTCCAGAATAATTGAATAGTATTTAGCTGAGGTTGTACTTGTTATAATTTTCTTCTTTATAGCACCGGCTAGAAGCTGTATAAGCTCATTCTGGATATCTTTTCCCAGGTAGTGAACCAATGTTTCTTGATCTTTAACCCTACGGAAATGTTCATTCATGATATGATCAAAAAGGGCTAGATATTCGACAAACTTTAAAAAAATTCCATTGCCGGCACTAAACAACTTGTCATTTGCACCATGGAATGATAAGATTTGCAGGGCAAGAACTCTTACCAAAGCAATCAAGCATTGCAAGACTTGTTGCCAATATTGTTCTTCTTGCCTATTTTTTCTGCTGGTTTATAGCATCAATTGTTTTTTCTTTAGATAAGCGGAATTCAAGTTCACGCCAGGCTTGATAGTTTTCCAAATGGTCAGTATTCCTCTCATGTGAAGAAATAATTGCTCCAATGTTCTTCCAGTCTTTTGAACCTGTTTCTTGTAGGGATGATGCAACATTTCTTTTACTGAACAATTTACAGCAAAACCAAAAAAACACATCTTTTGAGGTTGAATATATCAACCATTGGCGACACACTTCTTCACCATTTGCCAGTCTCCTCTTGCAGTGTACAGTAGAAAATCGTCTGTTTTTTGAGTCTTTGGGAAAATCATGTAATACAACCTCCTGTGGTCCATGTTGAATAATAAGCTGTCGTAGATCATCACTGCAAGAGTAGGGCCATTTAGCAGGGTCACTGTAATCCAAATCAGGCACAATATTGTTTTCTTTTGATGACTTTGCAGTGCTACTATTAGTCTCACTTTTATTGACATCTTTTTCTTCTGCATTCTTTCTAGAAACATTTCCAAATTGTGAAACTTCAGTATGACTTGTAGTTGGAGCACAACATTCAGCTTCCCCATCCCCAGTGGCAAGTTCCACAAGAGTACAGTCACATTCTTGTTCTTGATTTGCTTTCTGTGTATGAAGGTATCTAAAGAAGGACCCCTCTTGCTTTGCTTGCTCCTTAGCTTGTTTTGCCTTTCGTTTGCGGTACTGGGCTCCAGAAGGTCATTTTTTTTTTTTTTTTAAATAAATTTTTATTGAGGAGTTGTGCGATACAATTATTACTTAATGTTATACAGAAATGTTTGAAAGCAAAAGAAAAATACAGACATTGCTCAATAAAAATACAGTCACACATTTCTGCGCATTTTAAGTGACAACCCTCATTTTCTTATTTTATGATCCCTGATTGCTTCTGTTCAGACCACTTTTGGGTCCATAATTTCTATATATATATATATATATATAAAGATGAGTAGGGAAATGATAGGTCAAACATACCAATAACTATATTAACCAAATATTATAAAGCTTTCAGCTTAAAGGCCAACACCAGCCTTGTAACATCAGTGTTCATTCTATTTTTATAGAGCCCTGTGAAAACCTTTATTGGGTGTGGAGGGGGAGCATACCCACCACGCTGGGGAGGATCTTTAGGCACATAACCATAGACATGCCTCATGAAAAGTTTTCTAAGGCAAGGGACTGGAGACTAGTCTGACATTTGATATATGATCCATGTTTGTTGTTCAGGGTCAGTGATCTGCAGTAAGCAATAGTAGCCTTGGCAGTAGATAGCTGCAAGGGACATCACTTTCTAAAACGCTAGGGAATATATGCTTAAATGGGTGTATCTTGTCTGCTATGGACTCTGACTACCATGTCCCTACACAATTATCTCGCTTCCTTCACACTATTCTTTTCTTGCTCTTTCCCGCTGCTCCGGCCGCTAGCCACGTGGAGAAAGGCTGTTGTAATACTGAGCATGTGTAGAGAAGGGCTGCTAAAACATCTAAACAGTAGATAGATCTTTCTAATGTGGGGACAACATATGAGCATAATTCATATACGTTTTGCAGTTTATCCTAGTACTCATGACTAGTCTATTTCCCTCATTGGGGTATGTTTAACAGCATAATGTATAAAATACAGTATAGCAAAACTATAGCGCAATAACAGGTTTAGTGATACATCTGAGAGGGAAATAGTACATTCAATACAATGCATCTTACATATATGTCCCGGCTTGGCATAACTTGTGTTATAACATAGGAGGCAATGCAGGCGAACTAGTTCAGCTCTATTCTATGTATCTCCCTCCTATCAAACACTTTCGCAGCAAGAGAACAAATAATTCAACAATAAACAACAGAACGAAAACAGTGTAACATACGTGAATGTCCCAGCAATGTCCTCGCTATTATTGTGTAACCAAGGACAGTTGTAACATATTTCTTCTGGTCACCAAGTTTAGCCCCAGGATTTTGTCCCCGACAGAGGCTGAGTCTTTCCAGGTGTATGGGAATAGCTGTGATGCCACAGGATCAGTTGTACGTTCTGGTCGCTCTGCTCTAGTATCCCGTCATATTTTCTACCAAGCATGGGATATCCAGACTGTTCACGGCAGGTCTCCGGCTCTTCAGATGTTCCCTTTGTAAAAGGAGCGGGCTTTATGTGATCAATCCTCTTGTGCACAGCGGTGTTATAAGCTAGGGAGTGCTCCCAGTATGCTGTCTTGGCTCCATGGGGATTCCCCACTAACTCCCCCTCAGCTGCACCATATGTAGATCGTTCTCCTTCTGTTAGCCAGCTTTCCCCTTTATCCGCTGACTCCTTTATGGTGATCTTTATTTCCAGTGGAGAATAAATAGGAGCGCCTAAGGCTTAGGTATAAATAGGAATCACACTTGATTAAAAATACATTCATTTATTACACCATCTCAATATAAACAAAAATATTAAAATATTAAAATAAATACGACCATTGATTGGAACAAGTTATTTGGACCCTTGTTAGAGGATCTTAGCTTAATTGAATCAGTTTCTCTTCTGGTTGTAACAGATATAGAGATTAAAACAGGTGCTGTGCTTAATCACAATAAGAAATCTTGATAAAGGCCTGACTAGGCTGAAACACGTAGAAATTTGCTCATAACTTGTGAAATTAAGTAGTAGGTAAGGTGGTTGAGACCAACTCTAATGCACAGAGTTGTTTTTTCTTGGAAATACCATCATACCCATGATCTACTTTCTTCTGTCCAGCACTGGAATCTGAATAATATGGACGCTGTTACAAACTTTACTTGCAATACAACTGCTTGACTTACATATGCGGTACGTGCGGTGCATTGAGCCTCTTTAATATATGAATTGACTCTATAGGCGTAATTCCCACCCATGACCCACATTTGTTAAAAGCAGTCGGATTCATTTTACTTCAAAGAAACAAAGTCTGTCGTTGCTTATCATTACTCCTGCACTTTGACCTCCTGACCGGAACCGGCCCACAGCACGGGACATCCCGCAAATACGGCTGTGAATGTGTCTTTGAAATTAAACTCACAGTCTTTGGATACAAGCCAGAAGATTGTGCAAGCTTTTTGCTGTTTTATAAACAACGCAGAGGGAATCATCCAAGTTATACCTGCATTCATATAAACAGCTGGATCAGACACTCTAATCACTGGCCTGATTGTGAAAGGACGGTCCATGTTGTAAAGACTAGGATTCTGGATCAGGACAGCCCCTAAGGATATTGTTTTTATTCTCTTCCACAGTTTTCCCCAGTTTGGATTATTTCCAAATGGACTAATCTCTTGGACTTTTTATAGAATCTGTATTTTTTTATATTTTGTGTATTTTAAATTGTATTTTTTAGTAATGCATTGACATATTTGTAAGTTATTGCCAGCAACATTGCAATTCGTTTAGCCTATATTGGAAACAAGAATATAGCTACTATATTATATATTGTTTTTTGTTTTTTTGATTTATCTTTTGGGCCAACATAATAGCTCACTATATGAGACTCTTTTCTTATTAGGAGTCTGTATTATGGTTGATTGTAGAATTGATTAGAATCACTTCCACTATTGTGACATAATTTATCACATAGCTTTTTAAGCAAAACACAATTCTAATTCACTTTTTTTTTTTTGACAAACCGGTTTTGCCTTTTATTTTAAAATTTTTTCATTTTTTCATTTTCCGATTTTTTGACTATTTGAATATTTTTGGATTTTTTCTACCACTTTTTGTCTGGTACCATATTTTTTGATCAAAGTTTTCCACGTCAGCATTTTAATCACTGATTTTCACTATCTTGTCACATTATATGTACTATATGTTGTGTAACTAAGCTAAGTTAATTTATTATTGTGATCAAGCACAGTATTGTTTTAATTTACTATTGTGATCAAGCACAGTATTGTTTTAATTTCTTATTGTAATTAAGCACAGCACCTGTTTTAATCTCTATGGCCTAGATTTGGAGTTCGGCGGTAAAAGGGCTGTTAACGCTCCGCGGGCTTTTTTCTGGCCGCACCATAAATTTAACTCTGGTATCGAGAGTTAAAACAAATGCTGTGTTAGGCTCCAAAAAAGGAGCGTAGAGCATTTTTACCGCAAATGCAACTCTCGATACCAGAGTTGCTTACGGACGCGGCCGGCCTCAAAAACGTGCTCGTGCACGATTCTCCCGTAGGAAACAATGGGACTGTTTGAGCTGAAAAAAAACCTAACACCTGCAAAAAAGCAGCGTTCAGCTCCTAACGCAGCCCCATTGTTTCCTATGGGGAAACACTTCCTACGTCTGCACCTAACACCCTAACATGTACCCCGAGTCTAAACACCCCTACCCTTACACTTATTAACCCCTAATCTGCCGTCCCCGCTATCGCTGACCCCTGCATTACACTTTTAACCCCTAATCTGCCGCTCCGTAAACCGCCGCAACCTACGTTCTCCCTATGTACCCCTAATCTGCTGCCCCTAACACCGCCGACCCCTATATTATATTTATTAACCCCTAATCTGCCCCCCACAACGTCGCCGACACCTGCCTACACTTATTAACCCCTAATCTGCCGAGCGGACCTGAGCGCTACTATAATAAAGTTATTAACCCCTAATCCGCATCACTAACCCTATCATAAATAGTATTAACCCCTAATCTGCCCTCCCTAACATCGCCGACACCTAACTTCAATTATTAACCCCTAATCTGCCGACCGGAGCTCACCGCTATTCTAATAAATGGATTAACCCCTAAAGCTAAGTCTAACCCTAACACTAACACCCCCCTAACTTAAATATAATTTTTATCTAACAAAATAAATTAACTCTTATTAAATAAATTATTCCTATTTAAAGCTAAATACTTACCTGTAAAATAAATCCTAATATAGCTACAATATAAATTATAATTATATTATAGCTATTTTAGGATTAATATTTATTTTACAGGCAACTTTGTAATTATTTTAACCAGGTACAATAGCTATTAAATAGTTAAGAACTATTTAATAGTTACCTAGTTAAAATAATAACAAATTTACCTGTAAAATAAATCCTAACCTAAGTTATAATTAAACCTAACACTACCCTATCAATAAAATAATTAAATAAACTACCTACAATTACCTACAATTAACCTAACACTACACTATCAATAAATTAATTAAACACAATTCCTACAAATAAATACAATTAAATAAACTAGCTAAAGTACAAAAAATAAAAAAGAACTAAGTTACAGAAAATAAAAAAATATTTACAAACATAAGAAAAATATTACAACAATTTTAAACTAATTACACCTACTCTAAGCCCCCTAATAAAATAACAAAGCCCCCCAAAATAAAAAATTCCCTACCCTATTCTAAATTAAAAAAGTTACAAGCTCTTTTACCTTACCAGCCCTGAACAGGGCCCTTTGCGGGGCATGCCCCAAGAATTTCAGCTCTTTTGCCTGTAAAATAAAACATACAATACCCCCCCCCCAACATTACAACCCACCACCCACATACCCCTAATCTAACCCAAACCCCCCTTAAATAAACCTAACACTAATCCCCTGAAGATCTTCCTACCTTGTCTTCACCATCCAGGTATCACCGATCCGTCCTGGCTCCAAGATCTTCATCCAACCCAAGCGGGGGTTGGCGATCCATAATCCGGTGCTCCAAAGTCTTCCTCCTATCCGGCAAGAAGAGGACATCCGGACCGGCAAACATCTTCTCCAAGCGGCATCTTCGATCTTCTTCCATCCGGTGCGGAGCGGGTCCATCTTGAAGCAGGCGACGCGGATCCATCCTCTTCTTCCGATGTCTCCCGACTAATGACGGTTCCTTTAAGGGACGTCATCCAAGATGGCGTCCCTCGAATTCCGATTGGCTGATAGGATTCTATCAGCCAATCGGAATTAAGGTAGGAATTTTCTGATTGGCTGATGGAATCAGCCAATCAGAATCAAGTTCAATCCGATTGGCTGATCCAATCAGCCAATCAGATTGAGCTCGCATTCTATTGGCTGATCGGAACAGCCAATAGAATGCGAGCTCAATCTGATTGGCTGATTGGATCAGCCAATCGGATTGAACTTGATTCTGATTGGCTGATTCCATCAGCCAATCAGAAAATTCCTACCTTAATTCCAATTGGCTGATAGAATCCTATCAGCCAATCGGAATTCGAGGGACGCCATCTTGGATGACGTCCCTTAAAGGAACCGTCATTAGTCGGGAGACATCGGAAGAAGAGGATGGATCCGCGTCGCCTGCTTCAAGATGGACCCGCTCCGCACCGGATGGAAGAAGATCGAAGATGCCGCTTGGAGAAGATGTTTGCCGGTCCGGATGTCCTCTTCTTGCCGGATAGGAGGAAGACTTTGGAGCACCGGATTATGGATCGCCAACCCCCGCTTGGGTTGGATGAAGATCTTGGAGCCAGGACGGATCGGTGATACCTGGATGGTGAAGACAAGGTAGGAAGATCTTCAGGGGATTAGTGTTAGGTTTATTTAAGGGGGGTTTGGGTTAGATTAGGGGTATGTGGGTGGTGGGTTGTAATGTTGGGGGGGGGTATTGTATGTTTTATTTTACAGGCAAAAGAGCTGAAATTCTTGGGGCATGCCCCGCAAAGGGCCCTGTTCAGGGCTGGTAAGGTAAAAGAGCTTGTAACTTTTTTAATTTAGAATAGGGTAGGGAATTTTTTATTTTGGGGGGCTTTGTTATTTTATTAGGGGGCTTAGAGTAGGTGTAATTAGTTTAAAATTGTTGTAATATTTTTATTATGTTTGTAAATATTTTTTTATTTTCTGTAACTTAGTTCTTTTTTATTTTTTGTACTTTAGCTAGTTTATTTAATTGTATTTATTTGTAGGAATTGTGTTTAATTAATTTATTGATAGTGTAGTGTTAGGTTAATTGTAGGTAATTGTAGGTAGTTTATTTAATTATTTTATTGATAGGGTAGTGTTAGGTTTAATTATAACTTAGGTTAGGATTTATTTTACAGGTAAATTTGTTATTATTTTAACTAGGTAACTATTAAATAGTTCTTAACTATTTAATAGCTATTGTACCTGGTTAAAATAATTACAAAGTTGCCTGTAAAATAAATATTAATCCTAAAATAGCAATAATATAATTATAATTTATATTGTAGCTATATTAGGATTTATTTTACAGGTAAGTATTTAGCTTTAAATAGGAATAATTTATTTAATAAGAGTTAATTTATTTCGTTAGATAAAAATTATATTTAACTTAGGGGGGTGTTAGTGTTAGGGTTAGACTTAGCTTTAGGGGTTAATCCATTTATTAGAATAGCGGTGAGCTCCGGTCGGCAGATTAGGGGTTAATAATTGAAGGTAGGTGTCGGCGATGTTAGGGAGGGCAGATTAGGGGTTAATACTATTTATGATAGGGTTAGTGAGGCGGATTAGGGGTTAATACATTTATTATAGTAGCGCTCAGGTCCGCTCGGCAGATTAGGGGTTAATAAGTGTAGGCAGGTGTCGGCGACGTTGAGGGGGGCAGATTAGGGGTTAATAAATATAATATAGGGGTTGGCGATGTTAGGGGCAGCAGATTAGGGGTACATAGGGATAACGTAGGTGGCGGCGATTTGCGGTCGGAAGATTAGGGGTTAATTATTGTAAGTAGCTGGCGGCGACGTTGTGGGGGGCAGGTTAGGGGTTAATAAATATAATACAGGGGTCGGCGGGGTTAGGGGCAGCAGATTAGGGGTACATAAATATAACGTAGGTGGCGGTCGGCAGATTAGGGGTTAAAAATTTTAATCGAGTGGCGGCGGTGTGGGGGGACCTCGGTTTAGGGGTACATAGGTAGTTTATGGGTGTTAGTGTACTTTAGGGTACAGTAGTTAAGAGCTTTATGAACCGGCGTTAGCCAGAAAGCTCTTAACTCCTGCTATTTTCAGGCGGCTGGAATCTTGTCGTTAGAGCTCTAACGCTCACTTCAGAAACGACTCTAAATACCGGCGTTAGAAAGATCCCATTGAAAAGATAGGCTACGCAAATGGCGTAGGGGGATCTGCGGTATGGAAAAGTCGCGGCTGTAAAGTGAGCGTTAGACCCTTTAATCACTGACTCCAAATACCAGCGGGCGGCCAAAACCAGCGTTAGGAGCCTCTAACGCTGGTTTTGACGGCTACCGCCGAACTCCAAATCTAGGCCTATATCTGTTACAACCAGAAGAGAAACTGATTCAATTAAGCTAAGATCCTCTAACAAGGGTCCAAATAACTTGTTCCAATCAATGGTCGTATTCATTTTAATATTTTAATATTTTTGTTTATATTGAGATGGTGTAATAAATTAATGTATTTTTAATCAAGTGTGATTCCTGTTTATACCTAAGCCTTAGGCGCTCCTATTTATCCTCCACTGTTATTACTCCTAGACCTAATAGGGGGTCTTCCTAATAGTGTAGCCGGTATTTGGTCTTAGGCGCTGTCCGCCCTCCCATCCTGATCTTTATTTCCAGCCAAGTTCCTAGGTCTGCGTATTCAGGCGATATTCTATGTAAAGTCTCCTGTTTCGCCTCTCTATGCCGCAGCATCTGTGGTGTTGCAAACTTAATCGCCAAGTGTCGGAAGCTGTCCTGCCATGTGTCTGATTCTGGTGACAGCGTTGTCTTCTCGCCCTCAATAGATGAATTCGCTGTGCTCACGGCATTCAATCGCTCCATTAGATAGTCATATGGAGCTCCAGCGATAAGTTGTTGACATCTCTCTTCAAATCTGGCCATGCGGGAATCTATGTCATTTTGTGGTGCTGCTTCCTCTGCGGGGGCCATTTTAGCTGTAGGAGTGTATAAGTCTCTTGTGTCCAGTGCCCCCATTTTTACCAGGTGTCTTTGCTGTAAATATGCTCCCCCTTGTGAAAGGGTGCTATCCTTAGGGTCTATGTCAAAATGGCTGGTATTAACAAAGAACCTCGGTGTACCGAGGGGGGTAGCGCCGCCTGTAATGAGCCGCCGCTCCAGGCCTCTTCTGTCTTATCCCCTGCTCCGGCGTCAAGAATACAGTGTAATTAAGGATATATGATATGTCACTGTGTGCTAGTGCCCAATAATAGGCAAAGCAGATGAATATACTGTAAAAGGACTCCCAAAATCGGCGGTTTTTTAGAGTATCAACAGGAGCTCAAGGAAAGTGCGACCAACCAGGATCGCTGCTAAGACACGCCCCCAGAAGGTCGTTTTTTATCAGCCATAGCTAACTGAAGAAAATAAAAAACATCTGGTTAAGTAAAGATAGTTCAGCTCTATGGTCCATCTTCGAAAATATAAAACTACTTATATATGTATATTACAATCAGAGACATAAGTGACTATGCCACAATCTCCCCCAACTACACCCACATGGTCACTCCTATGTTTGCCTTTAAGCTGGGAAGTTGACCCCATTGTTTAAGGTTTTATTAATTAACAAATAACCGTACGTTGGTAAAATTCACCTGAGAAACAAATGACCCCACACCTCAGGCCCAGCAATTGATCCTGGGCAAAATTAAAGAATTATTTTTTTCATGACAACTTAGTAGTTACTGGTTAAAACTCAATTACAAGCTAGCAAGTCACCGTGTCAATATATATTTAAATTTACAATTTACATTCAGCATCAAATTTGCTTTTTTCCATTAGTGTTCTTTGTTGAAATCTAAACCTAGATAGGCTCATGTGCTAATTTCTAAGTCCTTGAAGGCCATCTCTTGTCTGAAAGCATTTGACAGTTTTTTCAGATCTAGAGGGTGTTATTTCGTGTGTACCATATAGATAACATTGTGCTCATGCATGTGGAGTTACGTATGAGAGGGCACCGATTGACTAAAAAGCATGTCAGTTAAAAGAACTGAGATAAGGGGCAGTAGGCTTAGATACAAGGTAATCACAGAGGTTAAAATGTATATTAATATACAATAACTGTGTTAATTATGAAAAACTGGGGAAGCGGTAATAAAGGGATTATCTATCTTTTTAAACAATAGCAATTCTGGAGTAGACTGTCCTTTTAACCATATACCAAACATGACAAGTATAATACTTACATTTTAAAAAAACAAAACAATCTCATGATTCAGATAGATAGAGCATGCAATTTTAAACAACTTTATAATTTACTACTATTATCTTTGTGAAGGCAAATGGCAGATTGTGAAGATGCCAGAATCTGCATCAGGCAGGGGGTAGTTTTACAAGGGCAGAAGACCCTCTTTCTTTTTATATAAAATATAATATTTTATATAAAAAGAAAGAGGGTTGTGTCTGCCCTTATAACACTGTCACTACTACCCCTGCTGGCTGCAAATACTGGCATCTTCACAATCTGCCATTTGCCAGGATGATGTGCTCACATGGGAATATTTTAAATATTCCCATGTGAGCACATCATCCCTGTGCATTATTTAATCAAAGAAATTGCAACAGCAGATTGTGAAATCAAATAATACTATACAGTATACTTTGAATGACCCTCACAGTCACATCATCACATGTAAAATAGCAATAGGTAGTATAAGTATTATATTTATATTTATATAATTTGTTTTAAGCAAATCAATCAAATATTCATCATTCATACAACTTCATACATTGTTCTGAGGCGGGCCTCAGGCCTGTAACTAGTTTCAACAACAACCCGGCCTAAGTTCTCAGCCACACACAGGGGCCCCCTCCCCTAACCCCAAAGTCTCAGGCTCAGCACCCCCCTAATAACATTAACATATATAAATGCATTTTTTAATAAAACATCTGCATTGTCTGCAGCACTAGTGCACTACTTCATATAAATGAAACTGAATATCAGAATATATAATATCTGTGTACTGTACTGTTGTGGGTGATGCTGTTTCATTTCTGATAGTTAATGGAATTAGTGTTCCAATTTGGAACACAAATTCCATTAACTATCAGAAATGGAACTTCCAAGTACTAATTTACACAATAAGTGGCAATGCATAGAAAGCGTTATTTATCATGAAACCACCTCATCCACTACAAGTGTAAGATTTTGGATGAAACTTAGACAGTAAGTTTTTCTCAAACACAGTGACTAGCCGCACGTGGCTCACACATGAGTTTTGTAACCAGGCGGGAAAATGATCAAATACAAATTTCCTACACAAACTATAAATACTATTGATTGTGTTATTTTTATTAATCCATGCTGCCTGCAATTTGCAAACTAATCAGTTTTCAATTAACAAACTACCACCGGCAGCCCTCAACCATTAAAATGAGGTAGTACTAGTACAATCAACAACATACGAATGATGATCATCATTGACCTCCATATTATATTTAAAAATACAAAAAGCAGAAATTTATTAAATAATTTCTCCTGACTCCTGGCTGAGTCTCTGTTTGGTGGTCTAGTCGTCGTCCTCGTCCTCCTCCGTCCTGGGCTGGGTCCACTGTCCACACTGTCCACACATACCCGGTCCGTCGGCCGGTGCTCCAGTGTGATCTGATCGGCTCTGTCTGGGCTAGCTGAGCTCTGCACACTGCACTGTGTCTGCCAGTGCCAGGCTCTCTACCCTACTACGGTAACGGACTATCTACAGTACAGGCTCAGCAGCAGTGCTACTGCTACAGGCTGAGCTACTACTAGTACTAGTCTACTGTCTGTCTACTGTCTTCAGTTTTGGTGACTGACTTAGACACTCTCCTCTGTCTTCCTGCTGCTGCCGCGTGTGTGAGGCTGGCACAGCACAGTGAGCGGCAAAGCGGGCGGGGTGGTCACGTGATGGTGACGTTGAGGGTGCTGATGTCGCCTAGCATAGTAGCATTGCTAGCAATAATACCGGTCCACGAGGTCAAGTACTCTGAAGACTGTCTCTGACTTAATAAATAAAAAAAATATGTAAATACACAACTGACACTGACACAGCATACACACCTGACACTGACAGCAGTCTCTACAGAATTTTTTTTGCCGTAAAAGTAGTCGGCAGGCTCTGCTGCCTGCGCCCTAGCTAGCAGTGCGCCCTAGGCGACTGCCTAGATTGCCTAGTGGAAGCGCCGGCCCTGGTAGCAAATACAAATTAAACTGAAATCTTTTCACTGCATTTAAAAAAACTCTGTACTGTAAAACATTTTTTCCCATTAATGTGTTACAAATTACTTGTTTTACTTACTGCAGCTTATTAAATGTAGGGGAAATTGTAACTTTGTGTTTATTTTTGTATTCCTATTATTTTTGTATGCTCAATAAACCATCACCTATTGTTCTCAAGGATATGTGATCTTAACCAAACTATTCCTACAGCAAGAGCAGATCTGTTCATGTTATATCTTTTTGTTCATGGAATCTAATAGTTAAATATTGCAATGCTAATTAAGGTGGGGATCAATGTGCAAAAGCAGCTATTTCAGGAACAAAAATATTCCACCTTCACCCACTGGGAGGTTAATTTACACTGCTATCTCATGCTTACATAACTTTTCTACAATGCATACAAACATGTTCATATTTTTAGTATAGGTGGCGGTTTCAGCAGTTAAAAGTAGACATTTCAAATGACAAAATACTCTCCAGCAGGTAAAGTGGATAATTAGGAACACTTGCTTCAGCTTTGTTGTAAACTGAATCCAACAGTGAGAAACATGCTTAGAGTAGGCCTTCACTGTTCTCTGACACATGCTCATATCACTGTCAGTGAGTGACCGTACTGTGACAGAAAGCAGTGAAGGTTCATGTTACGCATTTATTCATTGTAGTGAAGGGGGGTGGGTCAAAGATGGTGGGGACACGGAGGGGAATGTTATAAATATTGTAGGAGGGCACATGGCTTAATGTGCAGTAATTATTTGGGTATGCCTCACAACATTTGTGGCTGTTTAGGACTTAAGAGGTTGATGGGCGCCCATAACCATTTTGTGGGTGGAGCTGTGTTGGGAGGTGTGGGGTCATGTGTGGTTAATGGGCGGGATTGTTGGTGTGTCTGGGTGGTCAATGGGCGTGTCTGTGCAGTTTGTTGGCATGTCTGGGTGTTCCAAGGGTGGGGCTAAGAGAAATTATGCAAAAAGGGACATATTACTGTCTTAGAGGGACAGCGACACAGAACTCAAAATCAGGGACTGTCACTCTCAAATAGGACCAGTTGGGAGGTTTGTTTGGGTAATGCCCCCTTCGCATCTGCAATAGTGATATATTTCTGGGGGAGTTTGGTGCAGCATTTTTTTGCAAAAATTAATATCTGGGGGGGGGAGGATACATATGCCCCCCTTGCCCCTCTCCACAGAAGCCCATGCTTTCATCAAGAAGCTTCCAAACCCCAATTCATGGAGAAAAAAATAGGTATCTACAATATAGAATATATCCTTAGTTTCTCAAAAAGCCCATATGATTCATTTAAAGTGTGCTAGTAATAGCTAGCTCCTGGCAACATATGTTTATTTATTTTTTAATGTCCTTTTTGATTCTTTTGGTGAATAGACATCATTCCAAAGCTAGATGGTTGTTTTTGCTTATTTTTGTAGTCTGGATTAAGAAATCTTGGAGGGCACAATACTAGGCACACCCTTCTCATTAATTTCAAGATGCCTAATCTAGAGATTAAGCAAATTGAATATAAACACCATAATTATGTGTAAGTACAGAGGATAAATTCTGGTTATACTTATCACTATTGACATCCCCTAGTCAATTGTTCAACTTTTTACATTTTAGCAGAACGAGAACTGTGTGCAATTGTATATGTTTAGAATTTGTGTGGCATCAGTGAGAACATGAGGTTGTAGGCCGGTTAGAATCTTTATGCAAGGCACAGTTACCAGAAAACTTGTATGTAGCAGAACTTTAGGTTCTGGAGACCAGCAGTTTACTTGGGCTAGATAAAGCATCAAAATATAAACAAGTAGGGTTGGAATGTGACCTAAAATAGGCCCAGGCTTTTTAAGGAAGAAGAGCACACTATCTACCTTTTTTGCTATTCAACAATACCCATAACTGAAAAGTATAATGTACTAGTTTGATTTAGAAAAACATTTGTAACACCCTTCTGCCACTGTATTTTTAGATTGGTTGTTAAATAGCAAAAAAGTTAAATGTAATGAAAAAAACCCAAGTATCTTTTGAAGTTCACATTTAAATAATAATAATAATAATAGCAACAACTGCTTATTGCTCATCAGTCTGTGTAAATATAGTCACACACAATAACAGGCATCTGAGCACTTGGTATCACATGCAATCTGAACTATCAGCGATAACACACGCAGATATCCACAGGCATCCACATGCACACACAAAGCACCCCAGAAATGACACACTTACACAAAAATAAACACTATCAAAAGAAACTGCTCTCTTTGACTATTCTCCTTTCTCTTTGGTTAGTCCATGCCAGAGAATATGCACTTGTGCTTTCTTCTTGTACAACAACACTGTAGAGGCCATCTTGTAAACCATGCCACCATAATGGTAGATTCATACACTTTCTGTACTGCTACTTTGCACAACAATAATCTATGCATATTCCTTACGTACCCAGGTGTGAAGCTGTCTAAAGCTGTCAAAGACAAATCTGACACCAAATGCAAAATTGCTCTATATAATTTAGCAGCCTACAGAGCCAGCCATTGTAAGGAAGATTATTTTGATGGAATGCTGGGGAGCGGGACTTATCCCAGAGCCGGCTCAGAGAAATGGAGCACAGTGAGAACGGCCATGACGTGGCTCACAGATACAGCAAGACAGTGAGAGGCAGGGCACATCTGGCTCTGCATCATGCACAAGAAAAATATTCTGGTAACTGGGTGGAGCTAAGGCAACCATCCCTAACCCACCTAGGAAATGCTCTGTATGCCCTATGTTAAGTCCCGGGCATGTAAACAAGACATTGTTGTGAACTAATTTCGTATTTTATCTAAAGAGACAGTTTAAAATGTATTTCAGTTGTTTGCTTTTTAGATAAACTCATGTTCATTTCCTATTTTAAACCATTGTTTTCTTGTTATGAGTGCAGAGATATGCCCCTCTCAAACAGTAAAGTTAAGATAGTTATCCTTATCATCCAGTGAGGATTAGTGAGTTGTACCAAACAATACCAAAGTATTAGTTTCGCTTTAAACAGCTGTTGCTTAAAGGAATATGGAACAGTGGTTAAAAAAATGGTCTAGATTACAAGTGTAAGGCTATTGATAGTGGGAACGAGCTAAGCTTGCTCACAATGTGGCATTACAAGTCCATAGTAAAACAGAATTACAAGAGAATGTTTAATTAGGCTGACATCTCTTTAGCACACCCTATACTTTCAATGGATAGTGCTAAACATTGTTAATATTACCAGTTGTGAGTTATGTGCTTGACACAACGCATAACTCAAGTGTAAAACATATTAAAATAAAGTATTAAACTCATATATATATTTATACTTATAAAATATGTGTTTTTTTAGTTTTGAAAATGTATTTTTATTGAACTGCATCAACCAAAGTACAAACATGAGACATAGTAGTACTGAATAACAAAAAGTTAAAGGGACAGTCTAGGCCAAAATAATCTTTCATGATTCAGATAGAGCATGTAATTTTAAACAATTTTCCAATTTACTTTTATCACCAATTTTGCTTTGTTCTCTTGGTATTCTTAGTTGAAAGCTTAACCTAGGAGGTTCATATGCTAATTTCTTAGACCTTGAAGCCCACCTCTTTCAGATTACATTTTAACAGTTTTTCACCACTAGAGGGTGTTAGTTCACGTATTTCATATATATAACACTGTGCTCGTGCACGAGAAGTTATCTGGGAGCAGGCACTGATTGGCTAGACTGCAAGTCTGTCAAAAGAACTGAAAAAAGGGGCAGTTTGCAGAGGCTTAGATACAAGATAATCACAAAGGTTAAAAGTATATTATTATAAATGTGTTAGTTATGCAAAACTGGGAAATGGGTAATAAAGGGATTATCTATCTTTTAAAACAATAAAAATTCTGGTGTAGACTGTCCCTTTAAGTATTTAATCTGATATATATGGGTTATGCAAGGTTTGGGGTCTATACACATGTGCAACAGCTTGACTGCTAACCCAAATACTTAATGTTAAACTAGAGCAATAGCATCAGTATTGTAAATCTGATAGGAGGATGAAGTCCAAAAGGATCATACCTTATCATTTGCTTAAATCTTACAATAAGTTTTGTGGCTAGGGAAAGAGAAAAAAATTGCTTTACATAATGCAGCTTGAACCATAATGCACATAACAGTGTAGAGAAATACTCCTAGTTATCTTTGTAGCATGCAGGGGAGGAAGAAGAAAAAAGCAGGGGGGGGGATGAAAGGACTGATTATAAAAATCTGCTATATCCTTATCTATAAGCCTCTACTGGGTCTACCTCTCCCACACTGACCAATAACTACCCATTCTATCAAAGACACTTAAAGAGCTTCTCTCTATTTTAGCTAAATAGTCAACCATACTTTTGATTTGGGTCAGAGTAGGTGGGCTGGGACTCTTCCACTGTCTAGCAATACATATCTTAGTTGCTGCATTGATAGAGATTACCAGCATTCTATGCGATTTAGGCAGTTTGTCAGTCCCAATGTGAAAAAGGACAATTCCCATGGTTTCCATAACCATGACTCCCAGGGAGTTGCAAAGTAAGGATATCTCCCTCCATAATGGTACAATTTTTGGGCATGACCACTATATATGAAGGTCAGAAAATGTCCCTCCACACTGTCTTCAACACAATGCCAGGCATGTAGAGGAAATTTTGGATTATTGAAGTGGAGTAAATTATATACCATTTTAAGAAAAGCTTGAATTAGGATCTAAGCAAGGTTGTTCAATAGATAACCTTCCTATTGTAAACTATGGCATTCTCCAAACCATTAGCAGTAAAGGTAAACTCCATCTCACCCTCCCAGGACCTCACTTGCCAAGGTTTACCCAACTTATTTTTCTCTAACAGAATATTAAAATGCACAGTCAGTGGTTTTACTAAACTACCCTCCTTCTTCCACCTCTTCTCCCATATTTGAATCTGCTGGAACGCCCAAGAAATGTGAAAACGGAGCACTCTAGTGCTTTAAATGTTAACCATGGCATATTTATTTAAACAAATTCACTGATCTGCTCCAGAGTTCTTAAGGTTTTCTTATCATCCACAACCATAATGATACCCCAGGTGCTCCATGACTTTGACTTAGGAATTCAAATTGGGTACCAGTGAGAGCACTTGATCAGCTTTCTACATGGAAAAATTACCCCTCCACCAAATTCATGTGCTCCCCCAAGACTTACTGTTGTATTCCCCAACAGAACTACGCCAACTGAAACTGGCTCATCTGTAGAAACTGATTTACATCCTTTCTAAAAAGCTATAGCACTTCATGTTCTAAGTGGTGCAATGACTAGTATAAGCGTTCACTCAAGTACTCCAGGCTCACCAATACATGTTAGTGGCAGTTCCAACACTAGCCGTAGGAGAAATGCACCCCACAATGTGTATTTGAACACTTTCATATCAGTAGAAATGGCACTCCACTTGGACAATGGTGGAACTAGAAAGCATACCTCAGCCCAGTGTAGCAACGTCATTACAGACTCCGCAACCCACTGATATAATTTTACAGAAATGTAAAACACAACCATGCTGCTTGAAAGCAATGCGATCCTCATCATACTCTTTTAAAGGAACCATGAGGCCATCTTCCCTTTCAATTTTTAGCGATTTCAATAATGATTGTCATCTGTTCTAGGTATTAAAGTTGTTGTCTCTTGTAAAAAAAAAAAAATTCTGCTAGGTTCTCATTGGATGGCAATCTTATAAGTAACATTGACTTATTTTGTGCTTAAAGGTACATACCTACTCCACGTAAATATATAATCTTAAAGCACACATATATTTAATAATACATTCAATAATATTAGATTTAATAATTAGATCCAGATGTATATTTTTATCTGGAAAAAATAAAATCTAAACAATACAAAACAAACATGGTACTAGCCTCATAGAGGTGAAAGTTTTATTTGAAGGATTTCTACAGACCAGAGACAGGGAAACTATGGGGAGCGCATGAGGGGACTTACTACAATTGCTATATGTTGCTATTTGTCTACAGCTTCAATTGTAACTGCTAGCTCCATCCTCCATCCTCCACTGCTAGCTCCATCCTCCAAGTTTGACCTGTGAAGACGGAGGCTGATTAAGGAGGGAGGGATCCTGGTCACAACCAATGCGAAGGAAAAAACACCTCTCACAGAGTAGAAGTTACTCATTCTAATGTTTGAATTTCATATTGGTATGAGAGATACTGAGATTCCCCATTTGGATGACTAAAGTTTAACAAAGATACATGCACAAAAAGGTACTGAAAATATACACTCACCGGCGACTTTATTAGGTACACCTGTTCAATTGCTTGATAACACAAATTGCTAAGCAGCCAATCACATGACGGCAACTCAATGCATTTAGACATCTAGATGTGGTGAAGACGACTTGCTCAAGTTCAAACCGAGCATCAGAATGGGGAAGAAAGGGGATTTAAATGACTTTGAACATGGCATGGCTGAGTATTTAAAAAAACTGCTGATCTGCTGGGATTTTCATGCACAACCATCTCTAGGGTTTACAGAGAATGGTCCGAAAACGGAGGCTACAATTCGCACAGGCTCACCAAAATTAGACAATAGAAGATTGGAAAAATGTTGCCTGGTCTGATGAGTCTTGATTTTAGCTGCGACATTCAGATGGTAGGGTCAGAATTTGGCGTAAACAACAAGAAAGCATGGATTCATACTACCTTGTATCAACGGTTCAGGCTGGTGGTGGTGGTGTAATGGTGTGGGGGATATATTCTTGGCACATTTTGGGCCCCTTAGTACCAATTGAGCATCATTAAAATAACACAGGCTACCTGAGTATTGTTGCTGACCATGTCCATCCCTTTATGAATACAGTGTACCCATCTTCTGATGGCTACATCCATTAGGATAATGCACCATGTCACAAAGCTCAAATCATCTCAAACTGGTTTCTTGAACATGACAATGTGTTCAATGTACTCCAATGGCCTCCACAGTCACCAGATCTCAATCCAAAAGAGCAGCTTGGGGATGTGGTGGAATGGGAGATTTGCATGGATGTGCAGCCAACAAATCTGTATCAACTGCATGATGCTATCATGTCAATATGGACCAAAATGTCTGAGGAATGTTTCCAAGACCTTGTTGAACCTATGCCACAAAAAATTAAGGCAGTTCTGAAGGCAAAAGGGGATCCAACCCGGTACTAGCAAGGTGTACCTAATAAAGTTGCCGGTAAGTGTATATTAAACACTCTCTGGTCAATAAGGGAGATGTCCCTGGTACAAAAGTAACCTGACACATGCTAATGAAATGTCTTGACCATGTTAACATATTCTCCCCATAGAAGTCAATGGAGAGCACAGAAGAAAAAAAACTAACACCTATTACTTTCATGCTAACCCAACAGGAGTTATGAATATTTCACATTCCAAATGTTCTTCACATACAGGATAATGTAAATTCATGTTTGTTTTATATATATATATATATATATATATATATATATATATATATATATATATATATGTGTGTGTGTACCTATACCTGTTTATGTATTCCTATAGATCTATAGGTATCAATATCTATTTTACATTAACATAATCAGATATATCAGAGATATTACATTATTTTCTATGTGAAGAATATAGGAATGGAAAATATATGTAACACGATTTGTGTTTCGCGATTTAGGTTTAACGCAGTGTCGGGTTCGCACACATAAAGAAATTCCTTAGAAATTATGTTCAAATAAGATTGGACCTTTGTGACGGTGTTTTTAAAAGTAATTGAGACTTTGTGATTAGCTTTCAAATGGGATCACGCCTTTGTAACCACAAGGTTAAAACACATTCAAAGCAGTATGTCAATGAAGATATTAAGAAGTATGTTAAAAAGGATCGGTCTTGATTGCCTCTTAAGGGAAATGTTCACACTGCATCAGACATGAAATCTCTAGTGAATAGAGACCAAATTCGTTAACGAGAGTACATATATTATTGAACTCATGGGGGCATATTTATCAAGCTCCATACGGAGCTTAATGCCCCGTGTTTCTGGCGAGCCTTCAGGCTTGCCGGAAACACAAGTTATGAAGCAGCGGTCTAAAGACCTCTGCTCCATAACCTGTCTGCCTGCTCTGAGGTGGCGGACAGAAATCGACAGAAAGCAACCTGATCCCATACGATCGGGTTGATTGACAACCCCTGCTAGCGGCCGATTGGCCGTGAATCTGCAGGGGGCGGTTTTGCACCAGCAGTTCACAAGAACAGTTCATGCCAAATTGAACCAGGGCCTTTTACAAACACTTGAAATAAATTTAATTTTAAATAATCCTTTTGAAAGTTGTCAAATGCCCATATAGTAATCGAAAAAAAGTGCACAGTCTGGCCACCCAAATAACCTAAAAGATGCATTTAGTTGGCTAGCAGAAGTGCGGATGGAAACGGATTGCAATAGTTAACTTCAAAAGCCTTGATTATGTGATCTGCTGTAAAAACATGATTTTAATAGCATCTGTAGTGTTAGAGACAACAGTGTGAGGGAGAAAAACAATCAAATATGAAAAATTAAATATAATATCATGCCACTAGATGTTGTTGTCCTTAAGTGTCTAAAAAAAGTATGTACATCCTGCCAAGATACATATGGTATTCATATGGATACTGAGAGTTGAGGATGTCTTGTGATGACAATTAGACATGTGCGATTCGGTTCGGTCCGAATCGAAATTTGGACGAATTTTGTCGAATTCGGAATTCGAATCGATTCGAATTTCCGAATTGCGGCAATGCCGAATCTACCGAATAAATCCGAATCGATTCGAATTTATTCGGATGGATTCGGATGGCCATGTATTACACTAGTATTGTACAGTATACTAGTGTAATACACAGCACATCCCACTTAACAGTGCCGAAATTCCGAAAATCCGAATCGATTCAAATCGAACCAAACCGAATTTCACATGAATCCGAATGAATCCGAAACAAATTCATTCGATTTCTTACGAATTCGAATCGATCCGAACCGAAATTCGAATCGGTCCGAATCGTTCTGAACCGAACCAAATTTTTCCCGGCTGCACATGTCTAATGACAATAGGTGAATGACACACATTATTATTATTATTATTATTATTGGTTATTTGTAGAGCGCCAACAGATTCTGCAGCGCTATAAACAAAGGCAGAGTACGAAAAAAAACAATTGCAGGGATCAAATGGGTAGAGGGCCCTGCCAAGAGTTGCACTGTTGTAGTCAGCTCTTAAGAAGGTGATCTTCAAACAGCTGGACTCTTAGGCCTACATGCTAAGGGGGTTCAGGGGATAGCAATGAAGAAAAGGAACTGGTATAAAGTAAGGTTAGCATAGGTTGTATCATACATAAAGGAAAACTCAGTAGTGCAAGAAAATGAATGTAGTGAATAACCACTTCTACCAGCTACTGATAGGTGAATTACATACGGTAAACAGCCTTCAGATAGAAAACGATATGTCAATATCAAAAACTGCAAAGTCTGTTGTCAGAGTCAGTCCCCCCACTGCTGCCCAAGCATTTACCGGTATTTTTATGGATCTAAAAAATATACCAAACATCACAATCAAAGAAAATGTGAATATAAATGTGATGATTCTAAAAAGAACCCAAAACAAAAGTTCATATATGGATATGTGTTTTTCTTGTGTAGACTTCTGTATCTCTTGTGTCAAGGACAGAAAAGACACAATAGATACAGAAGTCTACACAAGAATTATTATGGATCTGTAGTGCACGGGTACCTCGTACCTCATTCGAGTGCTCGTCCTTCCGCCGGCTCAACTGCTTGGCGTCCTCGTGGGTCTGGGAATTTGCAGCGTCTCTCCGCTTTTGGCGAACGCCGAATCCTATTGGCTGGTGATAGTGTCAATCAGCAGGAACCAATCCATGATAGGAAATCAAGCTGTAAATTCACCTGTAGCTGTAAGATGAAAACACACACCTCCCCACAGCACGATCATCCAGGAATCACTGGCAAAATGGCATAAAGTGAAAATACGGCAATCCTGGAGATTATGAATAAAAAGTCTTTATTTCAAACAAATGGTGTTTAAAAGCGAAAGGCACACACAAATAAAAGCATAGCAGGTGTGGCACTGTCTGGCTTACGCGTTTTGGCTTGGAGCCGTAGTCATATCCTATAGTGCTATGTAATATACCCATACCTACAATCTAATTGGTTAAGAAATAAAAGAACACCTGTTGCTTATCTACTCTATACAATATAGTGCTAAGTAATACACGTACCTCCAATGCAATTGAAGCACTAACCTAGCCTGCTAATATACAGACTGTAGTGAGTAAAGGGAAAGTAAAGTAAAGCAGATAGAATGCACATAAGAGAAAAATACTAATATGAAGAAAATTACTAATATGGAGAAAATAGCATTAGATGCACATTAGAATCAACAGTTAAATATAAAAAAAATTCAAAATATTCAGAAAACAGAAGAGCAAAACATAGGGGTTAACTCATCCTGTATACCCTAACCCTATAGCATAATTCAAAATAAGCCCCAAGGCATTATAGAGGAAAGATAATCATTGTACATCACTCTCAAAATGCTACTAAAGGGGGGATTACTTTTGCTAGGTACAAAATTTAAATAAAATAAAATCTATACTCAAAGTTAAACATGTTGTGTTCTTACAGTGTGCATGAAATACATATATGAAAAAGGGCCTAACTGTAAAAGATATATGATGTGTAAAATGCTCCCAAGAAGATTACCACAGATTCATAATATCGTACTTTGAGTTGAGACCATTAGGGATACGAGTGCTCATTGTAAAGATCCAATGTGCCTCTCTCAACTCTAGTAGGCGGTCTATGGAACCACCTCTTTTAGGTCTGTAGACCCTTTCTATGGCACTCCAGGAAAAGGAAGACAAATTACCTCCATGGTGTACCCCAAAGTGCTGAACTACCGGGGTGCTGGATTTGGCTCTAGTGAAAGAAGAGAGATGTTCCCTAATTCTGGTGTTTACATCTCTTGAGGTGAGACCTATATATTGAATTCTGCATGTTGAACAGTTGAGGACGTAAATCACATTTGTGCTTGTACAATTTAAGAGTGTTTTAATGTTAAACGTTTTTCCTGTAACATAACTGGTAAATGTATTCCCTGTGTGTGCAAACTCACAGGGTTTGCACTTCTTATGGCCACATTTATGCATGCCCTGGTGTCTAATCCAAGCACAGGCTTGATTAGTGTTAGTGGGAAGCATAGTGGGAGACAGCAGAGATCCCAGTGTGGGGCCTTTCTTGTATGCACATCTGACCCCCCTTTTAACTGTTTCAATTAATTTATCATCTGCCTTAAGTATGTTAAAATGTTTGCGTATGATAGAACAGATGTCATTGTATTGTCCACTATGTGTGGTGACAAAGGTCACTCCATCAAATTGCTTGGAGTCAGTTCTCTTTTGAGCCTGATCATCTCCCCCTTAGCAATCGCTTCAGGGACATGTTTAGGATGGAAGCTCGTACCAAACAGGACTGAATTCCCTGAAATGGGTTTCCTATAGGAAACTGTTTTGACTTTACCATTGGGGAGTCCTATTAGGGTAAGATCTAAGAAATTAGCACTTTTGTCATCAGATTCAAAAGTAAATTTGAAATTCATGTCATTCCTATTAAGGAATGAGCAGAATTCTTCAGCTTGCTGTTGGGTTCCTGTCCAGACAAAAATCAGATTGTCTATATATCTCTTGTATGTGGATATATGGATATATAGACGCGAAAGGGGTTACTATCTCCAAAGATGTGGAAAAACTCCCAGAATCCTAGAAAAAGATTCGCATACGAGGGGGCAAATTTCGCCCCCATTGCTGTTCCACATCTCTGGAGATAGTAAACCCCATCAAACACGAAAAAATTGTGTGTTAAAATTTGCATAGGTTGTATGCATCCCTGAACAGTAGAGTCTTTAGGGAGCGCTTGAAGCTTTCAAAACTAGGGGAGAGTCTTGTGGAGCGAGGCAGAGAGTTCCACAAAATGGGAGCCAGTCTGGAGAAGTCCTGTAAATGGGAGTATGATGAGGTAACAAGAGAGGAGGAAAGTAGGAGGTCATGAGCAGAGGGTTGGACACCCTCCAACCCCCACCGACCATGTCATCCTGGCTCATCGCTCTCCATGGACCGGCAAATCAACGCTGTCTCTTCTGCATGCTTCCACACACTTCACCTGCTGCGAAAGATCTTCAAATGGATCCCAACTGAGACCAGGAAGACTGTCACTCACGCCCTCGTCAGCAGCCAACTAGACTATGGTAACGCACTCTATGCTGGCACCACCACCAAGCTCCAAAAGAGACTACAGCGCATCCAGAACTCCTCGGCCAGACTAATTCTCGACATCCCTAGTCAATGCCACATCACCAAACACCTGCGGGACCTGCACTGGCTCCCCATCAACAAAAGGATAACCTTCAAGCTTCTCACCCACGCATTCAAGGCCCTCCACAACATCGGTCCCGAATACTTAAACCACCGCGTTACCTTCTACACCCCTGCCAGACAACTTTGAACGGCCGACCAAGCCCTCACAGTCATCCCCCGCATCAGGAAAACCACAGCGGGAGGAAGATCCTTCTATCACCCGGCAGTCAAGACTTGGAACACCCTCCCGCTGCACCTCAGACAAGCTACCACCCTAACTAAATTCAGAAAGGTCCTCAAGACCTGGCTCTTCGACTGAACTGCAACCCTCAGCTCCTTGAGACCATTACGGGTGAATAGCCGCTCTTTACAAGAACCCAATCGATAGATAGATAGATAGATAGATAGATAGATAGAGGGAAAGTATCTGGAGACAAGGTCTGAGATATAGGGGGAAGCAGTGCAGTTGAGGGCTTTGTATGTCAGAGTGAGAATTTTGTGTTTGATCCTAGAGGCAAGAGGAAGCCAGTGAAGGGATTGGCAGAGAGGTGCAGCAGATGAAGAGCAACATATAAGGAAGATGAGTCTGGCAGAGGCATTCATTATGGATTGTAAAGGAGCTAGGCAGCAGGTGGGGAGGACAGAGTTGCAGTAATCGAGGTGGTAAAGAATGAGAGAGTGGATTAAAATCTTAGTTGTGTCTTGTGTAAGGAAGTGTCTAATTTTAGAGATGTTTTTAAGGTGGAAGCGGCAGGCTTTAGTCAAGGACTGAATGTGAGGAGTGAAAGAAAGATCTGAGTCAAATGTGACCCCAAGACATCAGGCATGCGGGGTAGGGGTAATGATGAAGTTGTCGGCAGTTATAGAGAGATTGAGGGTGGAGATTTTGGAAGAAGGGGGGAAAATGAGGAGCTCAGTTTTGGAGAGATTTCGCTTGATGTAGTGAGAGGACATCCAGGAAGAGATGTGAGAAAGACAGTTAGTGACACGTGTTAGCAAGGAAGGAGATAGGTCTGGTGCAGAGAAGTAGATTTGGGTGTCGTCAGCATACAAATGATATTGGAAACCATGGGACTTTATTAGGGAACCTAGTGATGACATGTAGATTGAGAAGAGAAGGGGACCGAGGACAGAGCCTTGCGGTACTCCAACAGAAAGTGGTGGCGGGGCAGAGTAAGCCCCAGAGAAGGCTACACTTAAGGTATGGTTTGACAGGTAGGAAGAGAGCCATGAGAGGGCTGTGTCATAGATGCCGAAGGATTGGAGGGTTTGGAGCAAAAATGGGTGGTCAACAGTGTCAAAGACTGCGGACAGATCAAGGAGGATAAGCAGAGAGAATTGGCCTTTTGATTTTGCTGAAAGTAGGTCGTTGGTAACCTTAACAATTGCTGTCTCTGTGGAGTGATGGGGACTAAATCCAGATTGCAGTGGGTCAAGAAGGGAGTTTAACATAAGGAAATGGGATAGGCATGCATATACTAGTTTTTCGAGAAGCTTTGAGGCAAGAGGGAGGAGGGAACTTGGGCAGTAGTTGGATGGGGAGGTAGGATCAAAGGAAGGTTTTTTGAGGATAGATGTGACCAGTGTATGTTTCAGCAATGAGGGAAATATACCGGTGCTGAGGGAGAGGTTAAAAATGTGTGTTAGTATAGGTTTAAGGGTAGCAGAGAGGGAGGTGAGTAGCTGTGAGGGGATATGGTCAAGGGGACAGGTAGTGAGGTGAGAGTGCAGTATAAGTGCAGAAACATCTTCCTCAGTAACAGGGGAGAATGAGCTAAGTTTAAGGTTATGTGGGTTGTGGTTGATTGAGAGCATTTGAGGAGGTGAGAGAATGAAATTATGTTGAGAGCTGATTTAATTTCTGATGGAGTCGATTTTGTTATTGAAGTGGCTGGCAAAGTCTTGAGCTGACAGAGAAGTTGTATTAGGAGGTGGGGGAGGGCGGAGGAGAGTATTGAAAGTGGAGAACAGACGTTTTGGGTTTGAAGAAAGATTAGAGATAAGAGTAGAGAAGTAGTGTTGCTTATGGAGATTAAGGGCAGAATAGTAGGAGTTCAAGATGAATTTGTAGTGAAGAAAATCAGCTGAACTCCATGATTTACGCCAGTGCCGCTCAGCAGTACGGGAACATCTGCGTAGGTACCGTGTCAGAGGAGTATGCCAGGGCTGAGGATGAGTGTGTGATTTCTGAGCTATGGTAAGAGGGGCAAGATTGTCAAGGATGGATGTAAGGGTAGAATTATAGTGGCAGATAGATTGTTCAGGGCAGGAAAAGGAGGAGAAGGATGAGAGGAGAGGTTCGAAGGAATTAGCAAGCTGTTGCTGATCTAATGACATAATACTTCTATGAAGTTTGGTGTGAGGAGTAGAAGGAGGGAGAGTTGTAGGGAGGAATGATATGTTGCAAGTAAGGAGATGGTGGTCAGAAAGAGGAAAGGGGGAGCTTGTGAAGTTTGAGATAGTACATCGATAGCTAAAGATCAGGTCAAGAGAGTGACCGTCTTTGTGAGTGGGAGAATCAGTCCATTGTGACAGACCAAAAGAGGAAGTGAGTTGGAGAAGTTGTTTTGCAGAGGAGGCAGTGGGATTGTCAAGAGGGATGTTGAAGTCGCCAAGAATGAGGGCAGGGGTGTCTGAGTAAAGGAAATAAGGTAGCCAGGCAGCCAAGTGATCTAGAAATTGAGTTGAAGAGCCAAGGGGTCGGTATATGACTGCAACATGTATAGAGAGAGGAGAGAATAAGCTAATCATTTGGGTTTCGAATGAGGGAATTGTGAGGGAAGAGACGCAATGTATTTGTTGAAAGGTGCAACGAGAGGGAAGTAAAATATTTACACCATCTCCTTGTCTATTACCAGACCTAGGAGTGTGGCTGAAGTGGAGACCCCCATGTGACAGAGCAGCAGTGGATGCTGTGTCTAGGGGAGAGAGACAGGTTTCTGTTAGGGCCAGAAGGTTGAGGGAGCAGGAGATAAAGAGGTCATGTGTAGAAGTGAGCTTGTTGCAAACAGAACGAGAGTTCCAGAGTGGTCAAGTGAAAGGGGTAGTTGCTTTTGATGCAAGAGGAATGTGAGTAAGGTTTGCAGAGTTTTGTTTTCTGAGTCTATAGGATGGTATACATGAATGTGCATGGCTAGCCAGGTGTTGGGGACCAGGATTAGGGTAGATGTCACCCGCAGTTAGTAAAAGCAAGAGGGAGAGTGACATGAGATGAGATACAGATTTGCAGTAATGAGACTGCTTTTGAGACAAGGTGCCGAGGGGAGAGAGAGTGTTTAGGAATAGGTAAAGTTCATGAGTACAAAAAAAAGGTGAGTTTAAGAGAGATGGGCTAATGAGCAGTGCAGGTGGAGAGAGAAGGAGTAATTGAATAATGTAGTTTGTTATAGAGACAAGAGGCATCAAAAAAGAATATGAATATATTGAGCATTTTTACAAAAGTGGTAACCAGTTAAACACATAAGACACTATTAAAGTAGCAATTGCTTAAGAAAACAATAAAGTATATAAAACATAATATTACAAAAGTACTTGCCTTGTGTCTTGCCCCTTGCCGAATCCTTGTTCAATTCTTGTATAATTCTGTTGTTAATGCCTCACTTATAAAATGTTCACTTAATTCTTGTATAATTCTAATGTTAATGCCTCACTTATAAAATGTTCACTTAATTCTTGTATAATTCTAATGTTAATGCCTCACTTATAAAATGTTCACTTAATTCTTGTATAATTCTAATGTTAATGTCTCACTTATAAAATGTTCACTTAATTCTTGTATAATTCCAATGTTAATGCCTCACTTATAAAATGTTCACTTAATTCTTGTATAATTCTGTTGTTAATGGCTCACTTATAAAATGTTCACTTAATTCTTGTATAATTCTAATGTTAATGCCTCACTTATAAAATGTTAACTTAATTCTTGTATAATTCTATTGTTAATGGCTCACTTATAAAATGTTCACTTAATTCTTGTATAATTCTAATGTTAATGCCTCACTTATAAAATGTTCACTTAATTCTTGTATAATTCTAATGTTAATGCCTCACTTATAAAATGTTCACTTAATTCTTGTATAATTCTATTGTTAATGGCTCACTTATAAAATGTTCACTTAATTCTTGTATAATTCTGTTGTTAATGCCTCGCTTATAAAATGTTCACTTAATTCTTGTATAATTCTATTGCTAATGCCTCGCTTATAAAATGTTCACTTAATTCTTGTATAATTCTATTGCTAATGCCTCATTTATAAAATGTTCACTTAATTCTTGTATAATTCTATTGTTAATGGCTCACTAATAAAATGTTCACTTAATTATTGTATAATTCTAATGTTAATGCCTCACTTATAACATGTTCACTTAATTCTTGTATACTTATATTGTTAATGCCTCACTTATAAAATTTTCACTTTGAAAATGTGAACATATGCTATTGTTACAATGTACACTGCCCAGGCAATGCACCCCTGTGCAATGCACCTCCTAAACTAGTGTGAAATATATGCAGACAGGGCAGTCAGCTGAGTCCACTAAATTTAGTTGATTGCTAATCAAAGACAATTGGAAGGGCCAATTGGAAAGTTAGTTTCTGGTCTGGTCAGGGTGAGATGTTAAGTAAACAGACAATTTGGAGGAGGTTAAAGCTATGGCATAAGACAGCTGTACATTTTAGAATAATAGCAAGTATTTAAAAGTTTTTTTTCCTTGCTAAGTGAACAAAGCGGTTCTATGAATAGAGCTGTGCTGTAACCTAAATTGGCGGTTGTATGTGTCAGTTTTGGGAGACCTCCTAGCTCATATTTTGAAAACAGGCAGTTAACGTTTGAAAAGTCTTTTTCTGGAGCTTTTCTGTTCATTTACAGCGGGTGGGTTTTTTCACAAACAATATGACATAGCATTTTGATCACTTGAGAAACTTGGCTCCAAATTCGGATAATAAGAAAAAAGTTGTGAGTCGAATGCTAATAGATTGTAATCAACCCCTACATTACAATATAGTTATTTGTGTGTCAAAGACATTTTTAAAGTACTTAAAGGGATAGGAAAGTCAAAATTATACTTGCAGGATTCAGATAGAGCATGTCATTTTAAGACACTTTTAAATTCACTTCTATTTTCAAATGTGCTTTGTTCTCTTGGTATCCCTTGCTGAAAAGGAATACACACATATCCTACACCAGTGGGAGCTAGTTGCTGATTGGTGCTTGCACACGTTTGTCTCTTTTGATTGTCTAACTAGATGTGTTAAGCTAGCTCCAAGTAGTGCAATACTGTTCCTTCAGCAATGGATAACAAGAGAATTAAGCAAATTTGATAATAGAAGTAATTTGGAAAGTTGTTTGAAATTGTATGTTCAATCCAAACCATGAAAGAAAATTTTGGGGTTTCCTGTCCCTTTAAGTGTACCAGATGGAGAAATAAAAGCTGATAATAAAATTAGTAAATAACTTGCATGAATATTGTTATATTTATGTGGCTTTGTCTTTAAAGATGTTTTCAATAATTTTGGTTATAAATAAGAGATTTTTCTTTTTACATAGGATATACATAGCATGAATACATTTTAAATCACTCCTTCATAATACTGGCAGTTTTTTAAACATGCTTGATGTTGCTCACTCGAGTAGTAATTTGCTTTATTGCTAAATCTGAGTCTCCTTTTTGTATAATCACTTTAATGCACTGCCGAAAGCCTCTACAATTTTCTGATCTTTTAATTATCCAAACAATTTAACTGGAAATGAAACATTCATCAACATTAATTTGATTTTGAAACTATTTCATCCCTGCAAGTGTCAATTATAAGTAGCTGATATAAAAACTGAGTTTTGTCTTTCACACAAATGAGAGGAAAATGACACTTTAGGTATTTTTTTTATTAAAAGTACTTAATTTCTTAAAATAAAATGTTCACTTTTTAAAAGAAATTTAGGATATTTGTTTTACTTTAAAGGTACATGGAAGACAGCATACATCACACATGTGCACATGCACACACGCACACACGTGCACACACACACTACCCTAGCTTGAAAGGGTACCAATTTTCAATGAGGTGTCTTATGCCCCTTTAGCTAGCAGGTGATTGTAATACTCTGTGCTTTAAAATGGACCCTAGCCCTCCAAAACAAGCACTGCAGGGTGGAAGTGACCCCTTTCTATAAATAGGAGAAGCCACTTTTTTAAAGGAGGGGTCACATGCCCATGTAGTTATATGCTGATTACTATGGTAACAGTGAGACACGGCACATTTGCCCATTTACGGGCGCGCAATAAATTAGTGCTCAACTTGTAATCTAGCCCTTTATCTTTTGATTTTTCATTTGTATTCAGCAATATATGTACCAAATCCTAAATTTTGGTGTTTTGGGAAGTTGAATGTGGGACAATTGTGTTTGAAATATTTAGGAAATAATAATTCCCATACACTGAAAATGACAAAAAAATGCGTTCAATATTTCTGTGTTCTTTCATATTATGGTATTTCTGCAATCTAACGTTATTTTCTAAAACTTGTCCTTTTGGAAAACAAATGTTTTTTGTTTTTTTTTTGTAAATGCAATAAGCGATTAACAACTTAAAACATAGAGTAATGCCATGCCCATTTCTGGGCCACCAGAGCCTATTTTTAATCGTCCCTGGTACTAGGGATGGTGAATGTGTTTATATTCGAATTTGAATGTTAGAACAAATGTTATTGTAGAAATTCGATTTACATAATAAGTTGTTGTTGATAAGAACGGATATTACATTTATAAAACACAGTTGTAGACTAGAAATACTATTTTGAATTCAAATGCTACATTCGAATTCGAATGTAACATTTAAATAGTACATTTCTACAAAACAGTTGTAGACTAGAAATACTATTTCGAATTCGAATGTCACATTCGAATTTGAATGTGACATTCAAATTCGAATATTATGTTTATAAAACACAGTATCAGACTAGAAATACTATTTTGAAACGGAATGTTACATTCGAATTTGAATGTATCATTCAAATTCGAATATTACATTTATTAATCACAGTTGTAGACTAGAAATACTATTTCGAATTTGAATGTGGAATTCAAATTCAAATGTCACATTAAAATTCAAATATTATATTTAAAAAAAAAATTAGACTAGAAATACTAATTCAAATTCGAATGTGACATTTATTAAACACAGTTGTAGACTAGAAATACTGTTTCGAATTTGAATGTTACATTAAAATTTGAATATCACATTCGAATTTGAAATTAATGAATACCTTTTTTATTTTATTTTTTATAATAAAAAACATTGACCTGCCACTGCCTTCACTGATATCATGTGAGTGTGACATGATGCTTCACTAGTGTCTCTGACTACAGGGGTTAGTGTTTCTGTTTTACCCATTGGTGTTTATGTGTGTGTGTGCATGTGTGTGTGTATGTATGTGACTGTGTGTGTATTTATGCATGTATGCACGTGACTGTGTGTGAATTTATGCATGTATGTGTGTGTATGTTTGTGAAACCAGCAAATTACAGACCTTGTTACTACAGCATGGGGGGGCGGGGGGTAAGCAATGTCACTATACAGTACGGGGGGGCTGGACCATGTCACAGACTACTGTGGTCACTTTATAAAGTACTGGGGCTGGTAGGGTCAGGCCAGCCATCTCACTGGCAAATTACAGACTGTGTCACTAACTCACTATATACAGTACTGGTGGGTTAAACCGTGTCACTATATACTGTAATAGGGGGTCAGACCATCTCACAGACTGTGGGCACAGGGTACCTCCTTTTGCAGACATGTAATCTGATTCACATTTGTTTTTTTCTGTGTTGTAATGTAAAAAAAGAAAAAGTATATGTATCAAATTTACATTTTTTCGGGGGTAGGGGGGCCCTTCTTAGATTCTTGCACCTGTGGCCTGTGGTTTCTAGTTACGACTCTGGCCCTGGGCGAATGAGTCAATTACTGCTTACCCCCATCTTGTTTGAGTTGCAAAGTAACATATTTTGAAATTATATATATTATTTTTTTCTTCAGAAAATAATTCTCTCAATAAAATATAAAATCCAACCATCATATTTAATTAAAAGATACACATATCCTAAAAAGAATGGTCTATTAAAGGGACACTAAACACAACTTGTAAACTACATAATTGGAAAACTTAATATATATGAATATATATACCACCTCAATGGAAACTAGCCCTTAGTTGTCAAGGTTTGATTTTTAAATAGCGTCCCATATCAAATGCTGGTTTTCAAAAGCAATTTACTTTTAAATGCAACAGCAAAATTGACTAAAATGTTACTCTCTACAACCCCCTTTAAATGCAGGAAATTAAAAAAAAAATAATTTAGAATATATTGAGTTAGGACAATGTTAAGAAGAAAAAGTTTTGCCATATAATGAAACATGTCTGAAATGTATTAACATTGGGTTTATTTCAATCTACCTCCTAAGGTTTTTACATTTCAGACTATTGAAATTACTTAGAAAACTATTTTTTACCTGCTTTTTTCACTTCCCATGGAGAAAACCATTAGATACTTTTTATACAGACCCATAATCAAATCAAATGTGCTTATTCATTTTATTATTGAATTGCAATTTTTTGTTAACTTTCAAAGTCAAATAATGTCAGAGACTTTTCACAATATATTAACTCCTGTTTAATCTGTGGTCAGTCCACAACTCTATCAAAATGTTCAGGTAGTCTCTTAAAGCTTCTGGTAATTGTAAAGAAATCCTGACCCTTAGGTTTTGTATTTTGTTATTGAATTTTTCAAATTTAATCAGTGGAGGCTCTAGAACTTAATATTTCAGGTGCAAATTGGGGGGGCACTAACTACGGTGGTAAGGACACAGCACACATAATATACTGAGCCTGTTGCAGCTCAACAGGGGTACTACACGTATATAAAGGTGCATAGCACCCCCATAGACTCACTACTGGGTTCAATATTAATTCAATTAATAGATTCAGAAATTGACTGTTGTATTTATCTCTGATTAGTACTCTGTCCCAGCTACTTGCACCCTCTGTTCAGTGTTCTACCATAGATGTTAGAGCACACTCCACTAGAAAGTAGTTTGCAACTGCCAATGTGTGTAAATCTGCTTCTGACTTGGTAATTACCTTTGCTACTTAAAGGAACACTGAATCCAAATTTTTTCTTTCGGGGTTCAGATAAAGCATGCAATTTTAAGCAACTTTCTAATTTACTCATATTATCAATTTTTCTTTGTTCTCTTGCTTTCTTTATTTGAAAAAGAAGGCATCTAAGCTATTTTTTTGGTTCAGGACCATGGAAAGCACTTGTTTATTGGTGGATGAATTTATCCACCAATCAGCAAGAACAACCCAGGTTGTTCACCAAAAATGTTCCTGCATCTAAACTTACATTCTTGCATTTCAAATAAAGATACCAAGAGAATGAAGACAATTTGATAATAGGAAAAATTAGAAAGGTGCTTAAAATTGCATGCTCTGTCTGAATCCCAAAAGAAAAAAATTGGGTTCAGTGTCCCTTTAAAGGGATATTAAACACTAAGGGCTATTTTACAAGTGGAGCGCTAAATTATCGTGTGCCCGCAAACAGGTAAATTTCACCATTTGCAGGTGCGCGATAATTAATCAGCCATTACAAGTTGCTGGTTATAGCTTGTAGCAATTAGTGCTTATAATATAAACCAGAGATCAGATCTCTGGTTAATTTTATAATTGTGCCCCAAATGGCCCCAAAATACTGTCTAGTGTAGTTTATTTAACATAAAGATGGCAGCATCTTTATTTTTTAATAAATTTACTGCACTAGGCAGTATTTTGGGGTTACAATTGGTGGCAGTGGGGTGTTAGAAAAAAATCGGCACTGAAAAGTGCCTTTGCATTGCAGACAACTGTGTGTTCCCAGAAAATATATTGGTATATACATATATATTTATATTTGCTGCCATCCCTGCATGACTTACCCCTTTGCTGGCCCTGAAGTTCTGATGCCGTCTTTGATGGTATCAAAATGAGGCTCTTAAAGGAACCTATGGAAGCCCGCTCTTGTGAGTGCAATGCTTTCCAGCAATGCGAACGCGAGGTCGCGTCCTCATTGCTCAAAACTTGTAATAGCAGCACACATTAGCGTGCGATGGAATTACACAGTGGAGCGCAAATATCGCTTTAATCAAAGTGATATTTAGTGCTCCACTTGTAATCTGGCACTAAATACTGTATATTTTTTAAGCATAGTGCTGAGATTATTTCCTGCCTCCATCTAGTGATGGGTTCTGCCATGTTGAAATCTAGCTATCACTGCATTCCAGTGTTGATGTGTTTGCACATGTGCAGCAACTCTCCTTCAAATACATGCAGTATATCCTAGGTTCCAAAATAGCAACACTCATAATTAGAGGAAGGTTCTTGAAATGTATTGGGCGTTTAATGTCCCTTTAAAGGACCCCTCAATGCAGTAGAATTGCATAATTAACAAGTGCATAATAAAAAGACAATGATTTAACACCTACTCTGAATTTAAAAAAAACAGTAGATTTTTTTTTGACAAATTTATTTTTTCTCCTATTTTTCAGCCCCTTGTATCATGTGACAAACATCAGCTAATCACAGACTAGTATACGTACACCCTGTGAGCTTGTGCACAGAAAGTGTGTATATAACAAGGCTGAGCAATATTTAACGATGGAAGTAAATTGGAAAGTGTCTTAAAACTGCATGCTATTTCTGAATCATAAAAGTTTATTTTGACTTGCGTGTCCCTTTAAATGCTAGCATCTCTGCATGTCCTTGCCTGTGTAAGAAATTGTCTGTTTTCATTTTTCCTGCATCTTGGCTCCAACTCTATATTCCCCTCTGCCTGGACGCAGGTCTGTCTCCTACCTAATCTCTGGGTAGATTGTTTAAAGGGACACTGAACCCAAATTTTTTCTTTTGTAATTCAGAAAGAGAATGCAATTTTAAGCAACTTTCTAATTTACTCCTATTATCAATTTTTCTTCGTTCTCTTGCTATCGTTATTTGAAAAAGAAGGCATCTAAGCCTTTTTTTGGTTTCAGTACTCTGGACAGCACTTTTTTATTGGTGGATGAATTTATCCACCAATCAGCAAGGACAACCCAGGTTGTTCACCAAAAATGTGCCGGCATCTAAACTTACATTCTTGCATTTCAAATAAAGATATCAAGAGAATGAAGAAAATTTGATAATAGGAGTAAATTCGAAATTTGCTTAAAATTTCATGCTCAATCTGAATCACGAAATACAATTTTTGGGTACAGTGTCCCTTTAAGTGTCTCTTTATTACATGTTTGTTGCTGAACTCATCATCTTTACCTTCTTTGGTACTCACTTTGGTAGTGAACTTTCCTGAGTTTGTTTTATTTTTGTTTTACCGTGTCTTTTTCACTTTGGTTATCCCTACTTAGTTTTGATTTATCATTACTTACCAGGTCCTAGCTTCATATTTGGAAGCAAAGCATGGCTGTCTACTTGAAACTTTCAAATGCCCTGTCCATCCAATATCTGATGGATATTTTTTTTCAGATTATTTGTAACTTCCGCAAAAATGAACCATGTTTAATGAGCTTCCTAATGTATACGCAGCTCAACCATATTTTATTTTCCACTCCTTAAACCTCATATATCCAGATCTTTTCAATGTTCCTCCTCCTTTCTCTGTCTATATCAAGGGTGGGGAAGATTCCAATGTAGAATCTCTTCTAGGCTTTCTTAAACATTCAGGTATTCTTGAATATCATTCCAAGTGGAAAGCATTTGGGTTTGAAAGAGAATTCTTGACAGACAGCTACCAACATCCATTCCCATGGTCCAGTTTGAGCGGCCTTCCATAAGGCTTATCCCAGTTTTACTGGATGCACGCAAAAGCTATGGTTGAGAGAGAACACTGCCAGGATTTACCCTCAGCTGAGGGACTAGCAGTCATGTGTTATATAATACACATTAGTTTGTTATTATTCTCTAATTTATGTCTTTGTACCTGCTCCACCAGGGGTACATTTACCAGTCACTTTATTTTATTCCGATCTTCACTGTTGATGTGGCACACGACTTGCTCGCTATCATAAATCTTGGCATTTCTTCAGTGCTGCTGACATTAACTTAATATTTAACTTTGTCTCTGTTCTTCCAGTCCTATCTATTGTCTGATTTCCGGAAACAAGCCTGTACCTTTCCTTGTATTACATGTTATGTACTTCTAGTGCTGCCAATTATACGGATAGTGATATTTATGTGAAATATATATGATTACAAAAATAAACCAGCAGGTTTTGTATATACAATGAAAACGTTTAAAACTTGAAAGAAAAAATAGTATTTAACATCTAAAAATGTTATAAAAGCAGATTTTTAGAGTAAATTAGTTTTAAAAGTACCATATAAATGGCAATAACAAACACAAGCACTAAAAGAAATTAGTTGGTTTTCCTTGTTTTACGTTTCATGTTGCTTTTCTGTAAATTGCTGCACAAGACGAAGGCTCAGGGAGTAAAACTATGCTGGTAACACACTAGTGAAAGGAAAGCAGCAGTGATTAAGGGCTAGATTTGTCAAGCCCCTGCGGCAGCAAGTTCTTGTGAGAACTTGCTCGGCGCGATTTATCAAGCAGCGGTCACCAGACCGCTGCTTTCCTAACATCTTCGCCACCTCTATTGTGGCGAAATTAAATCTCCTCGGTCGAGTCCGACCGAGGAGATTGACAGCTCCTGCCCGTGCATGATTGGCTGTGCGCGGGCAGGGGGCGGGATTGCCCGCGAGCGCAAAATTGCGCTCGTGTGCAATGTTAATTACCTGCGGGTAATTTCGCCCCGCCACAGGCGAGCTGAGGCGTACAGGGGCGCGTATACGTTCCCCTGTACGCCTCAGCATTGATAAATCTAGCCCTTAAAGTAGAAGTAAGGGTTAAAGTAACATTCCAGCCAAAATTAGAATCCACATGGGTGCATTTCAGTTTTGAATAGAAGCATTTTTGTCATATACAGGTATTAGCAAAATTGCTTCTAATAAAAGCTATAGCTGTTTCAAAAGTGTATTTAAGTATGCACCGTGCATCAGCATTTTAAACACAGCACTTGCTCAGAGAGCTTAAAGGTGCTTTTATTATCTGGAAATGACTCAATTTGTTAATTGCTTACATGATACAAGCCCCGCAGGCGTTCTGAGCAACTGCAGTATTTAAAATGCTGGTGCACTGACAAAATCCAAATATGCTTCACATGCACGTGCAGAGAAAAATGTTAACACTAAAACAGTGATAACTTTTACTATAAGCATTTTTGCCAATACATGTATATTGCAAATATGTTTGTATTTAAAGATGTAATTCAACTATGTGTATTTAAATTTTGACCGGAATGTTCCTTTAACCCCTTAACGACCAAGGACGTACGCCACACGTCCTCAAAAAAAAGTCAGTTAATGACCGAGGACGTGTGGCGTACGTCCTTGGTCTGGAAAGCAGCTTGAAGCGATCCTGCTCGCTTCCAGCTGCTTTCCGGTTATTGCAGTGATGCCTCGATATGGAGGCATCCTGCAATAACCCCCCTTGGCCATCCGATGCAGAGAGAGCCACTCTGTGGCCCTCTCTGCACCGGACATCGATGGCCGGTATCGTTGGTGGGTGGGAGCTTACGTGGGAGGCGGGTGGCGGCCATCGGTGCGCTATGTGGAGTGGAGGGGGGCGGGATCGGGGGCGGGAGCTACGGGGGCGCGCACGGGAGCGCGCGCGTGCACGGGGGTGGTGGGCGGGCGCGTGCACGGGGCGGGAGCGGGTGGGAACCGCTACACTACAGAAAAAAAAAAGTTAAAAAGTTGAAAAAAAACAAACACTAAAATGCAATCTAAGGGTCCTGGAAGGGGTTGGGGGTTGGTCTCGGTGGGGGGGGGAAAGCTACACTACAGAAAAGGGAATTAAAAAAAAAAAAAGGCACATTTTGTTACAAAACTGGGTACTGGCAGACAGCTGCCAGTACCCAAGATGGCGCCCATTATTGCAGAGGGGAAGGGTTAGAGAGCAGTTTGGTGGGGGATCAGTGAGGTTGGGGTCTAAGGGGGGATCCTACACATCAGCATATGTAAATATGCTTTTTTTTTTAAAAAAAAAAAAAGGGCCAAATACCTTTTATTTTAGTACTGGCAGAGTTTCTGCCAGTACTTAAGATGGCGGGGACAATTGTGGGGTGGGGGAGGGAAGAGAGCTGTTTGGGAGGGATCAGGGGGTCTGATGTTTCAGGTGGGAGGCTGAGCTCTACACTAAAGCTAAAATTAACCCTGCAAGCTCCCTACAAGCTACATAATTAACCCCTTCACTGCTAGCCATAATACACGTGTGATGCGCAGCGGCATTTAGAGGCCTTCTAATTACCAAAAAGCAATGCCAAAGCCATATATGTCTGCTATTTCTGAACAAAGGGGATCCCAGAAAAGCATTTACAACCATTTGTGCCATAATTGCATAAGCTGTTTGTAAATAATTTCAGTGAGAAACCTAAAATTGAGAAAAAATTAACGTTTTTTTTAATTTGATCGCATTTAGCGGTGAAATGGTGGCATGAAATATACCAAAATTGGCCTAGATCAATACTTGGGGTTGTCTACTACACTACACTAAAGCTAAAACTACCCCAAAAAGCTCCCTACATGCTCCCTAATTAACCCCTTCACTGCTGGGCATAATACACGTGTGGTGCGCAGTGGCATTTAGCGGCCTTCTAATTACCAAAAAGCAACACCAAAGTCATATATATCTGCTATTTCTGAACAAAGGGGATCCCAGAGAAGAATTTACAGCCATTTGTGCCATAATTGCACAAGCTGTTTGTAAATAATTTAAGTTAGAAACCAAAAGTTTGTGAAAAAATTTGTGAAAAGTGAACGATTTTTTCTATTTGATTGCATTTGGCGGTGAAATGGTGGCATGAAATATACCAAAATGGGCCTAGATCAATACTTTGGGTTGTCTACTAAAAAAAAATATATACATGTCAAGGGATATTCAGGGATTCCTGAACGATATCAGTGCTCTAATGTAACTATCGCTAATTTTGAAAAGAAATGGTTTGGAAATAGCAAAGTGCTACTTGTATTTATGACCCTATAGTTTAAAAAAAAAGCAAAGAACATGTAAACATTGGGTATTTCTAAACTCAGGACAACATTTAGAAACTATTTAGCACGGGTGTTTTTTGGTGGTTGTAGATGTGTAACAGATTTTGGGGGTCAAAGTTAGAAAAAGTGTGTTTTTTTCCATTTTTTCCTCATATTTTATAATTTTTTTTATAGTAAATTATAAGATATGATGAAAATAATGGTATCTTTAGAAAGTCCATTTAATGGCGAGAAAAACGGTATATAATATGTGTGGGTACAGTAAATGAATAAAGAAGAAAATTACAGCTAAACACAAACACCGCAAAAATGTAAAAATAGCCTTGGTCCCAAACGGACAGAAAATGGAAAAGTGATGTGGTCATTAAGGGGTTAATCGCCCAAATTCAGTGCAGCTTGAACAGAGCTAGAGAAGGCCAATTATCAATCATTGCCTCTTTATACCAGAATATCACTGATTTGTGTTGTTTTTTTCTTTGAAATACAATAACTGTCATTGTAAATTGGTGCTGCTTTTAAGTTTAAATCTTTAGGATCAATACTTTCTTAATATAGCAGAATTACTTCTCAAAGCTCAAAGGGAAGTTCTTCTTTTATAATTTCTTCAAATATGTCTTGCTTTGCAATAAAGCTATAAGGGTTATCATCCTGGAGATTTTTTATTGAAATTGCAGTAACAACCCTATTTTATTGTTCAGAAGAAACAAAGGCAGTTTGAAGACAGCTATATAATAATCTGTTATAATCTTCACCTTATATTATAGTTCTTAATAAGTCAACCTGGAGTAGTATTTTCATTACAATATACAGTTTACAATTTTCTCTTAGACATTATAGATTTTTAAATTGTAAGGATAAATCTTTTTTCTGACACTTATTAATTAATGACTGAATAGTGTATTTAATTGGCCTAGATTCAATAAAACCCCATCATCAAACTAATATCCTGTGGAAAAAACTTACCACAACATCACAATTTGAAACCTGCAAGATTCAAAGAAGTCTGTACAAACCCTTGTCACATTCATGTTTTGTAATTTCATCTCCATTATAATCAATGAAACTTATTTTTAACTGTTCACTTCTTGTCACATAGAACCAGTTACTGTTAATTCTACTGACATCACAAAATCTCACAATCTTTAAAAATAGTGAGACACGCACCTTAGACAAGATACTAAGCAAGCGCAATAGAGCCATTGTTAATTCTGTATACTCGGCCAAGTTTTAGATGAAACTCCCTGCTAATCTCCCTGGAACATCTATGATAAGCCCTTGTCAGAGCCTGGTTCTGTGTGGGAGGTTTCTGAGGTGCCTCTTATAAATATGCTAAACATTTACAGTATTACAAGTCTGTATGGGGTACTTAATTTATCTATAGTTGTAAATGGCAGGAACGCCCATCAATATTAGTTGAAAGGGGTTAAATACATTTCTATTATGATCTAACCTTTACAATGAGGTCCCTCGGCAACCTCATAAGCATCTATGAATCTAGCCCATTTTAACACTGTGCATACAAAGAGAGAAGCACTCTACCAGGAATGAACAACATCTCAGTAGCTTGTTCTGTGGCGAATTACCACCTAGGAGCAGCCTCTTTTAGCCCAGTTGTGCTTTTCACAAAGGAAAACTTTCCTGAAGTATATCAGTCTGATCCCGCCAAGTAAGGTCAGTCCAGCCCGAAATACCAGGCAATTCTCATTTGAACAAGGAACATGACAACCCCAGACGATCATTTCGGCCTTCAGTGTGCCTCGTCAGTGAGGTGCAGCCATATTCCTCTAAGCACACTATGTAAGCGCTATCCAGTAACTTACCCTCTGGCTCTGACCTCAGCTTTCTTCAGGTTCTGGCTTCGGGCACAACCTCTATTAGCACAGTCCAGCCCCGAAATACCAGGCAATTCTCATTTGAACAAGGAACATGGCAACCCCAGACGATCATTTCGGCCTTCAGTGTGCCTCGTCAGTGAGGTGCAGCCATATTCCTCTAAGCACACGATGTAAGCGCTATCCAGTAACTTACCCTCTGGCTCTGACCTCAGCTTTCTTCAGGTGCTGGCTTCGGGCACAACCTTTATTAGCACTCATGCCAACTTCCCCTCTAGACATGTCCCATCCCAGGTTTCCTGGTTGAGGGGTACGTAAGAGAGTGCTTTATACTTGCAAGTGGCTTCCTGCTCAGCAACCTCTCAGGTAAAAATCTTATACACTCTATTAACATTACTCATTATGTTTAATAATAGAGACTCCCTTGGGAGTAGCTGCTATTCTGTTAACATCTCTCAAGCTGTAGCTAAAAATATTTCCTTTTTGTAAAATGTTGGTTAAGATGGATTTGCTATTAAAAAAATGTGATTAATACTTTTTAACGGTCCTGCTCAGCTCCGCGCCGCTACAGCTCTGCGCCACTGGGATGAAGATGTCGCCGCCTTGATGAAGATGGATGTCTGGACTTCAGGAACTGTGAGTACATTTTTTTGGATTAGTGTTAGTTTTTTTTTGGTGGTGTTTTTTTTTTCTAGATTAGGGTTTTTGTATTTTTTAATGGGCACTATTTTTAAGGGCAATGCCCATACAAATACCCCTTTAGGGGCAATGGGTAGCTTATGTTTTTTTTAGACTTAGTTTTTTTTTTGGGGGGGGGTTGGTTGGGTGGGGGTTTTTACTGTTAGGGGGTTAATTTTTTAATGTAAAAGAGCTGTTTAACTTAGGGCAATGCCCTACAAAGGGCCCTTTTAATTTTAAGGGCTATTGGTAGTTTATTGTTAGATTAGGGGGGCTTATTTTGGGGTGTCTTTTTTGTTTCTATAGGGGTATTAGATTAGGTTTAATTTTATTATTTTGGATAATTTCTTTTAATTTTTTTGTAATCATACGGCTAGATTACAAGTTTTGCATTAGCCTTAAAAAGCAGCGTTGAGAGGTCCCAACGCTGCTTTTTTCCTAACGCTGGTATTACGAGTCTTGCAGGTACAGGTGTACCACTCACTTTTTTTCCGCGACTCGAACATACCCCAAATCCACTTACGTCAATTGTGTATCCTATCTTTTCAATGGGATTTGCCTAACGCCGGTATTATGAGTCTTGGAAAAAGTGAGCGGTAGACCCTCTCCTGTCAAGAGTCAAGACTTCTACCGCATTTAAAAGTCAGTAGTTAAGAGTTTTATGGGCTAACGCCGTAACATAAAACTCTTAACTAAAGTGCTAAAAAGTACACTAACACCCATAAACTACCTATTAACCACTAAACCGAGGCCCCCCCCCCCCACATCGCAAACACTTAAATAAAATTTTTAACCCCTAATCTGCCGACTGGACATCGCCGCCACTTTAATAAATATATTAAACCCTAAACCACCGCACTCCCGCCTTGCAAACATTAGTTACATTTTATTAACCCCTAATCTGCTGTCCCTAACATCGCAGACACATACCTACATTTATTAACCCCTAATCTGCCGCCCACAACGTCGCTGCAACTATATTAAATGTATTAACCCCTAAACCTAAGTCTAACCCTAACCCTAACACCCCTAACTTAAATATAATTTAAAATAATCTAAATAAAATAACTTTAATTAACTACATTATTCCTATTTAAAACTAAATACCTATAAAATAAATCCTAAACTAGCTACAATATAACTGATAGCTAGCTTAGGGTTTATTTTTATTTTGCAGGCAACTTTGTATTTATTTTAACTAGGCACAATAGTTATTAAATAGTTATTAACTATTTAATAGCTACCTAGCTAAACTAAACACAAATTTACCTGTAAAATAAAAATAAACCTAAGTTACAATTACACCTAACACTACACTATAATTAAATTAATTCCCTAAACTAACTACAATTAAATACAATTATCTAAATTGTATGGGTAGGTTTTAGAGTAGGGTTGGGTGTGTGGGTGGTGGGTTTTAATGTTGGGGGGTATTGTATTCTTTTTTACAGTTAAAAGAGCTGATTACTTTGGGGCAATGCCCCGCAAAAAGCCCTTTTAAGGGCTATTTGTAATTTAGTATAGGGTAGGAATTTTTATTATTTTGGGGGGCTTTTTTATTTTATTAGGGGGATTAGATTAGGTGTAATTAGTTTAAAAAAATTGTAATTATTTTATTATTTTCTGTAATTTGGTGTTTTTTTTTCTTGTAATTTAGATAATTGTATTTAATTGTATTTAATTGTAGTTAGTTTAGGGAATTAATTTAATTATAGTGTAGTGTTAGGTGTAATTGTAACTTAGGTTAATTTTTATTTTACAGGTAAATTTGTCTTTATTTTAGCTAGGTATCTATTAAATAGTTAATAACTATTTAATAACTATTGTACCTAGCTAAAATAAATACAACGTTGCCTGTAAAATAAAAATAAACCCTAAGCTAGCTACAATGTAACTATTAGTTATATTGTAGCTAGTTTAGGGTTTATTTTATAGGTAAGTATTTAGTTTTAAATAGGAATAATGTAGGTAATGATAGGAATATTTATTTAGATTTATTTAAATTATATTTAAGTTAGGGGGTGTTAGGGTTAGGGTTAGACTTAGGTTTAGGGGTTAATATATATATTATAGTGGCAGCGACGTTGGCGGCGGCAGATTAGGGGTTAATAAGTGTAGTTAGGTGGCAGCGACATTGGGGGCGGAAGAGTAGGGGTTAATAAATAAAATATAGGGTTCAGCGATGTTGGGGGGCAGCAGATTAGGGGTTCATAAGTATAATGTAGGTGGCGGTGTCCGGAGCGGCAGATTAAGGGTTAATAATATAAAGCAGGTGTCGGCGATGTTGGGGATGGCAGATTAGGGGTTAATAAGTGTAAGATTAGGGGTGTTTAGACTTGGGGTTCATGTTAGGGTGTTAGGTGTAAACGTAAATTTTCTTTCCCCATTGGAATCAATGGGGCTGCGTTAGGAGCTGAATGCTGCTTTTTTGCAGGTGTTAGGTTTTTTCAGCCGAATCTGCCCCATTGATTCCTATGGGGAAATCATGCACGAGCATGTCTAGCCAGCTCACCGCTACTGTGAGCAGCGCTGGTATTGAGGTGAGATGTGGAGCAAACTTTTGCTCTTCGCTCACTTTTCTGCGGCTAACGTCGGGTTTGAAAAGACCCGTAATACCAGCGTTGTCTGTAGGTGAGCGGTGAGCTGAAACTGCTCGTTAGCCCCGCATGCCTTACCGACAAAAACTCGTAATCTCGCCGTTATTTTTTTTTTTTAATTTTAGTGTTTGTTTTTTTAAATTTTAGATTTTTTTTTATTTTTTCGTAGTGTTAGGATTTTTAATTTTGTAACTTAGGTTTTTTATTTTTCGTTTATTTTAGTTTTTTAAAATAGTTATGTTAGGTTAATTTATATTTAAAGCTTAGGTTTTTTTTTATTTCACAGGTCTAGTTTTTATTTCATTTAAGGTAGTTAGTATATTGTGACTTTTATTTAAAGTTAAGCGTTGTTAGGTTTTGGGGTTAATAGTTTAATTTAGTGTGTCGTAATATGAGGGGCTGGCAGTTTAGCGGTTAATAGGTTTAGCTTAGTATTTGCGATGTGGGGGGCGGCGGTTTAGGTGTTAATAGGTTTATTATAGTAGTTGCGAAGTGAGAGGTCGGCAATTTTGGATTAATTATTATTATTATTATTAATTTATAAAACACCAACAGATTCTGCAACACTGCCCATGGGTACAGGGATACAAGTACAATGGAGAAACAATACAATAAAAGACAACATTTTACAGACAAATACAGGGGGGAATTGAGGGCCCTATTCCGGTGGGAACTTACTAGATGGGTAGGAAGATGGGAAACAGGAGGTGGGGACTGCAAAGGTGAGAATGATATTAGTGAGGAGATAGATGGAGGCAACTGTTAGGTAAGTGAAGTTCATTTGTTAATGAGTCGAGTGATAAGCTTCCCTGAACAAAAAGGTCTTTAGGGAGCGTTTAAAAAAGGAGAGGTTAGGGGAGAGTCTGAAAGCTTGAGGAAGTGCATTCCATGGGTTGGTGCCACACAAGAGAAGTTGTGTAGTCTAGCATGAGAGTAGGTGATGGTAGAGGAGGCAAGGAGGTCATTGTTTGAGTTTAAGGGGTGGGATGGAGTATATTTGTTGATGAGTGAGGACAGGTAGGGTGGGGCAGCATTGGTGAGGGCTTTGTAGGTCAGGGTGAGAATTTTGAATTTAATTCTGCTGTGAATGGGGAGCCAGTGAAGGGACTCACAGAGAGGTGCAGCAGAAACGTATGCCGAGAGAGGTGGATTAGCCTGGCAGATGCATTTAGAATGGACTGAAGGGGAGAGAGGCGGGAGAGAGGGAAGCCAGTTAGCAAGTTATTACAGTAGTCAAGTCGGGAAATTACCAAAGAGTGGATTAGCAGTTTAGTAGTTTCATCACTCAGAAACGTACCAATTTTAAAGATATTGCATAGGTGGTTGCGGCAGGATGAAGAGAGCAATTGGATTTTTTGTATGAAGGACAGATTTAAATCAAGTGTGATTCCAAGGCAGTGGACTTGGGGTGATGGGGAGATAGTGGTGCCGCCAACAGTGATGAAAAAATTAGAAACTGGAGTAGAGTTAGAGGGGGGATTAGAAGTAGTTTGGTCTTGGACATGTTTATTTTTAGGTGGTGAGACGCCATCCAGGAGGAAATACCAGATAAGCAGTCGCTGATGTGAGAATTGACAGAAGGAGTGAGTGTAGGGGTGGAAAGATCGATCTGGGTATCATCAGCATAGAGGTGATAATTGAAGCCATAGCTGTTGATAAGTTTACCCAGTGAAGAAGCTTAAATAGAGAAGAGTAGAGGACCCAGGACAGAGCCTTGAGGTACTCCAACAGACAGAGGCAATGGAGAGGAGGAGTCACCAGCAAAAAAGACGGAGAATGATCTGTTAGAGAGATAAGAGTGAATCCAGTAGAGGACAGTGTCACAGAGCCCAAGAGAGCTGAGAGTTCATAGGAGAAGGGGATGGTCAACAGTGTCAAAGGCAGCAGAGAGATCAAGTAAGATGAGTATAGAGTAAAAGCCTTTGTTTTTAGTAGAAATGAGATTGTTAGTGACCTTGGTGAGGGTAGTCTCAGTTAAGTGTTGGGGACAGAAGCCAGATTGCAGGGGGTCGAGCAGTGAGTTGGAGGACAGGAAGTGGGTTAGGCGATCGAAAACTATTTTTTCAAGCAATTTTTTCAAGATTTTTGAAGCTAGCGGGAGCAGTGATATGGTGCAGTAGTTTTCAGGAGAGTTAGGGTCAAGGGAGGATTTTTTTGAGAGTGGTGGTGACCTTTGCATGTTTGAGGCAGGGAATAAGGCGGTAGAAAGGGATATGTTGAATACGTGGGTAAGAGCTGGAGCGAGGGTGGGAGACAGAGAAGGTATTAGATGTGAATGAATAGGGTCAAGTGGGCAGGTAGTGAGGTGTGAGGAAGACAATAGGGAAGTCACTTCACTCTCAGTGGTTGGGAGAAGGGTGCAGAGAGCGACAGAGGGGGGTGACTGTGAGCAAAGTTGGGAGATTGAAGGCTTGTGTTGGGATGTTTCTTCGGATGGTAAGTGTTTTATTAAAAAAGAAGTCAGCCAGATCTTCGCTCTGAACGCAGATGAAGGGGGTGGTGCAGGTGGGTAGAGAAGAGAGTTGAAAATGGAGAAGGGTCTTTTAGGGTTTGAGGAGTGAGTGGATATAAGAGAAGAGAAGAAGCTTTGCTTAGCTAAGTGAATGGCAGAGGTGTAAGAATAAAGGATGAACTTATAGTGTATGAAATCAGGTTCATAGCGGGATTTCCCCCAGACACGTTCAGCAGTGCGGGTGCATTTTTGTAGGTGGCGTGTTTGCTGGGAATGCCAGGGCTGATGCTGATGATGTGGGTCTTTGCAAAGTTGGGTTGGAGCGAGAGTGTCAAGTGCAGAGGAGAGAGTATTGTTATAGTGGGTTATGGCAAGGTCAGGGCAGGATATCGTGGAAGTGTGGGGAAGGTGTATTTGAATAAGGTTGGAGAGTTGGTGAGGGTCTACAGTGTTCAGATTTCTACAGGTGCAGGGGCGAGGGGGGAAGTAGGTTTAGCCTGTATATTAAGATTAAAGGTGAGCAGGTGGTGGTCTGAGATGTGAAATGGGCAACAGGCAACATCTGGGAGAGAGCAGAGATAGGAGAATACCAGATCAATAGAGTCCGTGGTGGGTACGGAATAGAGTGGATTGTGAAAGGCTGAAGGACTTAGTGAGTGAGAGAAGTTTAGAGGCAGCAGGGGCAGATGGGTTGTCAATGGGGATGTTCAAGTCCCCAGAATTAGAGTAGGTGTATTTGTAGAAAGAAAGTAAGGAAGCCAGGCAGCAAAGTTGTCAAGGAATTGGGAGGTTGGTCCAGGGGGGCGATAGATAGCTGCCACTCTGAGAGAGAGGGGGGAGAACAGGCGAATCCAGTGGACTTCAAAGGAAGAAAAGGAGATAGATGGAAATGGAGATAGGTACTGATAGGAGCAGGAGGGGGAGAGTAAGATGCCAACACTGCCACCGTGTCTCTCACCTGACCTAGGTGTGTGGCTAAAGTGAAGACAGCCATGTGTTAATAGACTTATTTAGTGTTGGCGATGTGGGGGGCCAGTGGTTTAGCGGTTAATACTTTATTTTAGTGTTGGCTACGTGGTTGGGCAGTGGATTAGTGTAATGCTTGTGGGATATTCCACTATCAGACCTAACTCGAACAGTAGTCTTCTTATCCCGGCGTCGAGCTGGAATGATAGTGAATATCCTAGAGCAGAGAAAGTTAAAGTTCGCAAAAGAGTTAAGCAGTACTTACAATAGGCAGGGTAGTCTTTAGCGGCAACAGGCAGGGAATAAGCGGCTAGGTTATTCAAGGGAAAACCGCTTGAATGACTGATGACCAACAGGATAGCCTTTAACGGCAACAGGTAGAGAAAACAGCAGTCCATGGGTAAACCACTAAAATGGTCAGGCAGGCAGAGTTCGGCAACAGTAAGCCAGTCCAAAGGTTTAAGAGATAAACAGGTAGAGAGGTCAGGCAGGCAAAGTTCAGCAATTGAATAGCAATCCAGTACTTCAGGGGTTAAGCAAGCAGAGTAGTCAGACAGGCAGAGTTCTTAAACAGAGAAGCAATCCGGTACTTCAGGAGTTAAGCAAGTAAAGTAGTCAGGCAGGCAGAGTTCTTTCACAGAGAGGCAATCCAGTACTTTGGGGTTAAGCAAGTAGAGCAGTCAGGCAGGCAGAGTTCATAACAGAGAGGCAATCCAGTACTTTAGGGGTTAAGCAAGCAGAGTAGTCAGGCAGGCAGAGTTCATAACAGAGAGACAATCAGAACTTGAGGGGTTAAGCTAGTAGAGTAGTCAGGCAGGCAGAGTTCATAAACAAAAGACAATCCAGTAATCAGCAATCTATCACACCCAGGAGCACACAAAGTAACACCTATACTTGGGCAGTGATAGATTGCTAAAACGCTACTTACATAGGCGCAGGATTCGCGCCACAAGGAAACCCAACCAGCTTTACAGAGGAGAGTGTGCGGCTATTACGTCACCGCCGCACGCAACAGGAGCAGCCGTGCCCCTAGCAATGGCTAGAGAGGAGCGGTGTGACATAGCCCCCCTCTCAAGGGTTTCCTCCGGGAACCAGAGTCGGCTTCAAAGGATGAGCAGCATGGAATCTGGAGACCAAAGATGGAGCATGCACATCACGGGCAGGAACCCAGGAATGATCCGCCACAGAGTAGCCCTTCCAATGTATAAGATATTGCAGTTGTCTGCGCTTGTATCTGGAGTCCAGGATCTAAGCAACCTCATATTCAGGGTCACCATGGACCAGGAGCAGAGGAGGAGCTCTGAGTCGGGTAAATCTATTCTTGATGTAAGGCTTGAGTAGTGAGATATGGAAGACTGTGTGTATGCGCAGGGTTCTGGGCAAGGCCACTCTGTAGGCACAAGGAGACAGTCTTTTTAGGACTTTGTAAGGACCGATAAACCTAGGCCTAATTTGCGACAGGGTTCACGTAGACGAATGTGTCGAGTAGAGACCCAAACACATTCACCTACCAGGATGGCACGTACAGAGGCTCTATGATGGCCAGCAAACTTCTTGTATCTAGAGACAGCTGAACATAACTGAGAGCGAATACATTGCCAGTGAGTGGTGAGTTTGGTAACGTGTCGGTCTGCAGCATGATCCCCTGTGGACTGAGCAGAAAGAGGGAAGACACGAGGTTGATACCCTGCTGCAGCTTGAAATGGAGAACATCGTAGAGAAGAGTGCCAATGAGTGTTTCTCACCAGCTCAGCTAGGGGTAGCAACTCAGACCAATTGGTATGGAGAGAATTGACAAAGGCTCTAAGGTAGGCCTTGAGATCATGGTTTACTCTCTCAGTCCATTGGTCTGAGGGTGGTAGCTAGAAGACAAGGAAACAATGGTTCCAATCAATTTACAAAAGGCTCTCCAAAAAGTAGAAATGAATTGTGGACCTTTGTCAGAAACAATATTCATGGGAATGCCATGAAGTCGTACCACATGCAAGAGAAAAAGAGATGATAAGTCTTGGACAGAAGGCAGTTTCTTAAGGGGAACAAAATAAGCCAGTCTGGAAAAAACAATCCACCACAACCCAAATAACTGTATGGTGGTCAGAAGGTGGAAGGTCCACAATGAAGTCCATTGTTATGTGTGTCCATGGTTGTTTGGGAATGGACAATGGTTGGAGCAAACCAGGAGGCAAGGATCAGGGAATTTTGTTGGCAGCACAAGTCGTGCAGGCTTTCACATAATCCTGAGCATCAGACTTCATAGTAGGCCACCCTACATGTTGGGAAAGATGCTTAAAAGTCCTTGTCAAACCAGGATGTCCTCAGAGTTTACTATCATGAGCGCAGGATAGCACAGGACTTGCGGTAATAATTGGAGAACCCCAAGAATCTCTGTAATTCCTATAACGATGTAGGTTGAGGCCATTCCAAAACTGCGATGAGTTAAGCAGGATCCATGGCAAAAACTTCTTTCGAGATGACATAACCAAGGAACTGGATCTGAACTTGGTCAAACTCACATTTTTCTAGTTTGGCTACCAAGGAATTGTCTCTGAGACATTGAAGAACCTGTCTCACATGTTTATGATGCTCCTTCAGAGTGGAAGAAAAAATAAGGATGTCATCCAGGTAGACGATGACTGCAATTGAGGAATTCAAGGAAGACATCATTCACAAATTCCTGGAAGATTGCAGGGGCGTTATACAGCCCAAAGGGCATTACGAGGTATTCGTAATGCCCTGATCTTGTGTTGAAGGCGGTCTTTCATTAGTGGCCTGGGAAGCTATGGATCAGATTGTATGCCCCATGAAAGTCCAACTTGGTGAAGAAGCGAGCTTTCTGGAGTGAGTCATACAGTTCAGTGATCAAAGGAATGGGATAGCGATTCTTGATAGTGATTTTGTTTAAGACCCTGTAGTCGATACAGGGTCTGAGCCCAACATCCTTCTTACTGACGAAAAAGAAGCCTGCCCCAGCAGGAGAGGAGGTAGGGCGAATCAAACCTTTAGACAAGTTCTCTCGTATGTACTTCTCTATAGACTTGGTTTCAGCTTTGGAGAGTGGATAAGTCCTCCCTTTAGGAAGTGGGGCTCCAGGAAAGAGGTTCATTTTACAGTCATAAGGACGGTGAGGTGGCAGCACGTTCGGCTGCTTTCTTCTCAAACACATCTGTGACATCCGCATGTACTGAGGGAAGGCTTGAAGGAGTCTGAAGATGGGCTATGGGGATGTGGAGCAGAGGAGTGACTTTAGCAAGACAGGAGTGGAAACAGAAGGGACCCCAAGAGGCTAGTTGTCCTTCAGCCCAGCCAAACTGTGGATTGTGTATACGAAGCCAAGGAAGACCAAGGATGACAGGCTGAGCTGGTGAATGAATGACCTCGAAGTGCAGCTGTTCGGTATGAATAACTCCCACAGTCAGGGCAGGGGTGCTTACTCAAAATGGATCAAGTCTGAACCAAGGGGGTGCCATCCAGAGTAGTTATTTTGAGACAATGTCTTTTATGCAGAAGAGGCAAGCCAGCCTGAATCATGAAACGGTGATCCAAAACATTTCCAGCTGTCTCTAAATCAATGAAGGCCTGAGTGTGGACAGAATTCTGAAGGAAGATAAGGGTAACAGGTATCAGAAAACGAGAGGAGTGAGGGGATTAAGTAGTGATCATGCTTAGAGGTACCCCGGTATTATCCTCTAAGCATTGGCTTTTCCTGGCCTAATATCACAATTCTTCAGTTGGTGGGAGTTAGAACCACAATATAAGCATAGTCTCAATATCCTTCTTCTCTGTCTTTCAGACTCTATGGGTTTGAAGGAGGAAAGGTCTATGGGTTCCTCTACAGGGGTAGCTTGAGATGTTGAATGGGTAGAGGATACTGCAGAGACTGGACGAATAGAAGGATGGGAGGGAAGGAGTCTCCGAGTTCTGTCTCTCTCGGCTTGTCTCTCCTGGAAGCGAGAGTCTAGACTGATACAAAGTGTTATAAAGTCATCCAAGGAAGAAAGAACGTCACGAAAAGTGAGTTCATCTTTGATGCGTTCATGCAGACCCCTCCTAAAGGCTGACTTGAGAGCACTGCCATCCCAAGTGGTCTCAAGTGCCAAGGTGCGAAACTCAATGTCAAATTGTGTCACAGTTCTATTGCCCTGGCGGAGATCCAGGAGAGAAAATTCTGCAGCAGAAGTACGGCAAGAAGTCCCAAACACATTGGACAATGCAGAAATGAAAGCATCAGCATTATTCAGGAGTTGAGCATTCTGTTCCAAATGGGGAGAGACCCAGGCTAGGGCCTTTTCTTTCAGTAAGGAAATGATAAAGGTGATCCTTGACTGGTGAGACTGCACTGGTTAAGAAAACCCCTACAATCAGTAGTACCTTCATATTTGTCAGGCAATGGTATCTGGGGTATATTTCCAGAAGCAGGGGAAGAAGCCGCCGTACTAGGAGCAGAGACTGGTGGTACAACAACAGGGAATCAAGGAGGAAGGAGAACAGGACACCTGTTTGTGGGGCATGAAGTAAGATTTGCCAAATCTTTTCAATCCAAGTGATCATACATCCAAGCACTTCAGCCACCAGAAGAAATCTTTGTTTAAAAGACCTTTATTCTCACTTAGTTGGGTCCAAAAGTTTACAGGAACAACGTTTCAAACCGACAAGAGGCTCTTAGTCATGTACACCAGGTGTACGGTTTCCCAACAGCTGTCCTTGAAGATAAACTGCTCTTGCTACCTCATTTGGCTCCATGGCCCAAATATAATGTAATGCTCATGGGATATTCCACTATCAGACCTAACTCGGCCAGTAGTCTTCTTATCCCGGCGTTGAGCTGGAATGATAGGGAATATCCTAGAGCAGAGAAATTTAAAGTTCACAAAAGAGGTAAGCACTACTTACAATAGGCAGGGTAGTCTTTAGCGGCAACAGGCATTGAATCAGCAACTAGGTGGTTCAAGGGAAAACCACTTGAAGGACTGATGACCAACAGGATAGCCTTTGACGGCAACAGGTAGAGAAAACAGCAGTCCAAGGGTAAACCACTAGAATGGTCAGGCAGGCAGAGTTCGGCAACAGTAAGGCAGTCTAAAGGATCAAGGGATAAACAGGTAGAGAGGTCAGGCAGGCAAAGTTCAGCAATAGAATAGCAATCCAGTACTTCAGGGGTTAAGCAAGCAGAGTAGTCAGACAGGCAGAGTTCTTAAACAGAGAGGCAATCCGGTACTTAAAGGGTTAAGCAAGTAGAGTAGTCAGACAGGCAGAGTTCTTTAACAGAGAGGGAATCCGGTACTTTAGGAGTTAAGCAAGTAGAGCAGTCAGGCAGGTAGAGTTCATAACAGAGCAGCAATCCGGTACTTTAGGGGTTAAGCAAGCAGAGTAGTCAGGCAGGCAGAGTTTATAACAGTGAAAGAATCAGAACTTGAGGGGTTAAGCTAGTAGAGTATTCAGGCAGGCAGATTTCATAAACAAAAAACAATCCGGTAATCAGCAATCTATCACACCCAGGAGCACACAAGTAACACCTATACTTGGGCAGTGATAGATTGCTAAAATGCTACTTACATAGGAGCAGGATTCGCACCACAGGGAATCTCGACCAGCATCAGAGAGGAGATTGTGCAGCGATGACATCAGCGCTGCACGCAACAGGAGCCGACACAGCCCGTGAAAATGAGCAGGGAAGCAGGCGCCACGCCCCTAGCAACGGCTAGAGTGGTGCGGCGTGACAATTAGGGGTTAATAAGCTTAATATAGTATTTGTGATGTGGGGGGATGGCCGTTTAGGGGTTAATAGGTAGTTTATGGGTGTTGTGTACTTTGTAACATTTTTGTTATGAGTTTTGTGAAACATTTTTGTTTCGCAAAATTCATAACTACTGGTCTCTGATCGCGGAATGAATCATATTGGTATAAGCTATAACGCTAGCATAATAGCCTGACCAAACAACTTGTAATACAGGCGCAATGAAAATACCGCACTCAAAAAATGGAGAGATGCGGTATAGGCTAAAAGGCTAACTGTATAGCCGTATCGCAGCGACTTATAATACGGAAGACCTGCCATTCCGTGCGCAAGCCATACCGCAAAACTTGGATTCTGCTGAGACCAATGGAAAAAAATAGCCTAACCTATAGCAAAAACACTGCAACAATATTTTAAATTTGACATGGCAGATAGATTTTATTGTCTATCATGTTTTCAGTAGTTTCTGAGATATAAAGGCTTAAATTTGCTATATTTTGATATATTTTAAGCAGGCTTAGTAGAAGCAAATAGGTGAAAAGATAAGACAAGCTCAATTTGTCAACAGATGTTTTTAGAATTTGTATTTCTAGATAGCGGCCTGTATGGTACTGTCTATGTTTAAAAATAAAAAGAACATTTTCTTCTAAGTAAAGAACATTGAAATGTAAAATATTTATATTCAAAACACAATTAAACAGATTAGAATTGAATAAAACTAAAATTCCATGTTACATGTGTATCATATATAGGTATGTATATGCATATTTACACATATAAACCCAAAAACACACATGTATATACACACGCACATATATATATACATATATATATATATATATATATATATATATATATATATATATATATATATATATATATATATATATAGGTATACAACCCCAATTCTGAAAAAGCTGGGACAGTATGGAAAATTCAAAAACAAACAAACAAAAAGAGTAATTTGAAAATTCAATTCACTTTGTACTATATTGAAAACACATTATTAACACGTTAATCAATGTTTTACTTTGTGAATTTAATGTATTTTTGAAAATATAGACTAATTTCAAATCTAATGGCTGCAGCACATTTCAAATAAGTTGGGACAGGGGCAATTTAGGACTAATTGCAATGTGACAAGTTGAAATAAGAAGGTGATGTGAAACAGGTGAGGCAATCGTGTAATCATAGTATATAAGGAGCCTCAAAAAAATGCCTAGTCCTTAAAGAGCAAGGATGGGTTGATTCTCGCCAATCTGCTAACAGATGCATCAGAGAATAATCCAACACTTTAAAAACAACATTCCTGAAAGACAAATCGGTAGGATTAGGGGCATTTCACCTTCTACAGTGCAAAATATAATTAAAGATTCAAGGAATCCAGTCAAATCTCAGTGCGCAAAGGGCAAGGCCGAAAACCACTTCTGAATGTGCGTGATCTCTGATCCCTCAGACGCCACTGTCTCAAAAACAGTCAAGAGTCTGTAATGGATATCCTGACATGGACTCGGGAATACTTTAGTAAACCTTTGTTAGTCAACACTGTATCCAAAGATGCATGTTAAGGCTTTACTATGCAAAGCAGAAGCCATACACTGTCCAGAAGAGCCGCAGACTTCTATGGGCTCAGTCTCATCTGAAATGGACAGTAGCACAATGGAATCGTATTTTCTGGTCCAACGAGTCAACATTTAAAATATTTTTTGGAAAAAACAGCCGTCGTGTTCTCCTGGCCAAAGGGGTAAAGGACAATCCAAGCTTTTATCAGTGTCAGGTCCAAAAGCCAGCGTCTGTCATGGTATGGGGTGTGTCAATGCCCATGGCATGGGCAACTTGCACATCTATGAGGGCACCATTAATGCAGAAAAGATATGCATACATTTTGGAGCAACATTTGTTGCCATCCAGACATCGTCTTTTCCAGGGATGTCCCTTCATTTTCCAGCAGGAAAACGCCAAACCACATTCTGCCCGGATTACAATTGCATGGTTGTGTAAGCAGAGAGTGCGGGTGCTAGCATGGCCTGCCTGCAGTCCTGACCTGTCTCTGATTGATAATGTGTGGCGCATTATGAAGCGCAAAAAAAAGGCAACAAAGGCCCCATATAGTTGCGCAGCTGAAGGCATGCATAATGGAGGATTGGGGGAAAATTCTACTTGCTAAACTTAACCAACTGGTGTCTTCATTGCCCAAAAGCTTAAAGGGATCAGAAAGTCAAAATTAAACTTGCATGATTCAGATAGAGCATGTAATTTTAAGACACTTTTAAATTCACTTCTATTTTCAAATGTGCTTTGTTTTAAGTATCCCTTGTTAAAAAAAAGAATATGCACATATCCTACACTAGTGGGAGCTGCTGCTGATTGGTGCCTGCACAGGTTTATCTTGTGTGATTGACTAACTAGATGTGTTGAGATAGCTGCCAGTAGTGCAATGTTGTTCCTCCAGCAAAGGATAACAATAGAATGAAGCAAATTTGACAATAGAAGTAAACTGGAAAGTTGTTTAAAATTGTTTATTCTATCCAAATCATAAAAGAAAATGTTTGGGTTTCCTGTCCCTTTAATAAGTGTTATTAAAAGAAAGGGTGATGTTACGCAGCGGTAAACAGTCGACTGTCCCAACTTTTTTGGAGTGCGTTGCAGTCATCAGATTTGAAATGAGTCTATGGGGGCCGATTTATCATGGCCCAAATACCCCTGTTTCCGTGCAAGGCTCGCGGGAAACAGGAGTTAAGAAGCAGCAGTCTTAAGACCGATTGGGTTGATTGACACCCCCTGCTAGCGGCCGATTGGCCACAAATCTGCAGGGGGCGGCATTGCACAAGCAGTTCACCAGAACTGCTTGTGCAATGATAAATGCCGACAGTTTAAGCTGTCAGCATTTATCGATGTCTGGGGGACATGATCGCTACAGCGGATTATGTCCGCCAGACAAATGATAAATACTCATTTGGAGTAGCTACTTTCCTTTGTCCTGTTTTAATATGAATGTTCTCTAGGCTGCACCTGCTATATATATAATTTGATGTAGGAGTGAGAAAACCCACCCTAACTTTTTTTGTATCTATATCCACCTTTGCTTTGGTAGAATACAAGACTTTAACACTCCATATCTGCTGGAGCATGGGAATGTGTCTAAGAGGTCTCTTAAGAACTAGACAGTGTTGTGCTTGGGGTTTGGGGGTCTAGGCATCCCTGGGTGATAAGGGGACTGGTGTGAACACAGGTTAATAGCAAGGGTCCTGAAGTGGTTACGGGTTAATAGATGTAATGGCCCTTGTGCAGTAAATGGATTGGCATGGTTTATATGTGTGTGTGTGTGTGTATGTATGTGGGTGTATGTGCATGTTTGTGTGCTTGCATGTGCAAAATTGTGTATGTATACACAAAAAGAAATAAGTGCTCAACCTGGGAACGAATATTAGCATAATGGTTGTTCTATGGCTAATTACCACCCTAGGAGCAGCCTCTTTTTGCTCAACATGTGCTTTTCAAAGAGAAGAACTTTCCTGTAGTATATCAGTCTGATCCTGACTAAACAGTGCAGTCCAATCCCGAAATACCAGGCAATCCTTCTCTGAATGAAAGAAACAGCAAAACCCCAGACGTACATTTCAGCCTAGTGTGGGCCTCATCAGTAAGGTGCAGCTATATCCCTCTAGGCACACTGAGAAATGGGTCCACATCTGGTTTCCTGCATCACCCTTAGGGAGACTTCCTTCAGGGTCATGATTTGCATATACAAAAAGAGAGAAGCGCTCAACCTGGGAATGCAGATTAGCATAATAGCTCATTCTTTGGCTAGTTACCACTCTAGAATCAGCCTCTTTTGCTCCCAGGTTGAGCGATTCTCTCTTTTTTTGAATGGGTGTATGTGTCAGTAGTTATTAAAGAAAAACTATAAAGGAGATGATGTATGACTTTAATATGCACAAAATTGAAGGAAGGAGAGAAAAGTGATGTGACAGATACCTTCATAATAGTAATCTTCAGGAAGGGGACCGGAAGCCCAATTGGACCGGAAGAGGAGGAGGCATGGAGGCGCTGTGCTGTTGCTCTACTGGGAAAGAGCTACCCCTGGTAAACTGAAACTCTGCAGGCATTTCCTAGGAGCCGCTCTGCTTCTCAGCTGGCTACCGGATTACCGCACTTGCTGCAGCCTGAGTACACATCCGCCTTGACTTATCGGGGAGTGTGGTGTGATACCCGGTTCCTTCAAAGGTGTCGCTCGGCCCTACCCCAGGCCCATCTGGGTAATACTCAGTCTCTGCGCTCAAGTGTGAGCTGTGAGTTGGACTGGAGTTAGTGATGTGAACCAATCTTTGATTGGTATATGTGTGTATTAATAAATGTAGATGTGTATATTAATAAATGTAATAATAATCTCTAATATGGAAATAGTCTCTAAATTGTGAATTATAAATATGTCGCTCTTATTCTGTGAAAAACTTAAAAAGCGTGATTATAAATATATTGTACTGTGTGACAGGATGAAAATAAATTTTTAATTAAAATTTAAACAAATAAACAGAATGCAGAGAATTGAAATGTTGTATACATAAAATAATTTACTAGAAAATGATGTTGTACAAACATATAATAAAAACACATTAAGAGTATCTAAAAAAAACACTTGCAATCAATTATTGTGCAGATATGAATGATTCAATGTAAACTTCAAATGATCACCAAAATGAATTACAAACTCCAAGTTGCTACATTTAGTACATATTCTCAAAAAAGGCAACACATGTAACTGTTACAGATGACAGAACATATTCAATGAATATCTGCGGGGTTAAGTGGAGCGGTGTATCTAAGCAGAGACTTTAAAATGTATTATCAATACAGAGACGATGATGAATATCACATAAAGGAGGATTGCCTATTTTTACATAAATAGGTGATGGTATAAAGTTTGTTGTACCAGGAAGTGGCAATAGATGTTTGTGTGATATTAATGTTCCCAATCTCCGATGGGTTATGTATGTACGTTGGTCGTCTGATGATAGGATAAAAGTTAAAAATATGAGTTGTGGCCACAACTATTATATCCAAGGGTGGTATGTCCCTGTTTAAAAAATGCTGATATCAGCTGAGCGGTTTTTCGTTATAAAGTAACTGTTTTTTTAAAAAAGGGGCTCAATGCTGAGCGGTAGATCAAAACGGAGTAAATCGGTGATCCCCCTATCCGTACTACTGATATCCCTTACCTCCTCTCCAATTGCACGGGTGTTTGGAAGGTTGCCTCAAAGGTTCCTGCGACTGGTTGTAAAATCACTTTGTTTTTCGGCGTCTCGCCGTTAAGGCTTCCCGGCAATCCCTTCTGGGTAATGGATTCACGTCTGGTCCTCGGAGGTCCAATCAGGTAGTCGGTTCGTGGGGGGAGTGGTTCCTGGACGGATCTTTCGTTTTCCTCGCTAGAGCCTGGTCACATTAGATAGATAGCCTTGATAAAGGCGCATCTATAGCGCTGAAACGCGTAGATTTCGCTTTTTAAGTTTTTCACAGAATAAGAGCGACATATTTATAATTCACAATTTAGAGACTATTTCCATATTAGAGATTATTATTACATTTATTAATATACACATCTACATTTATTAATACACACATATACCAATCAAAGATTGGTTCACATCACTAACTCACAGCTCACACTTGAGCGCTCCCCTCCCCCCCACTTGGTTCATCCTTTCACACATCTGATTTTGGGAGAGATCAGATTCAGGGGTAGCAAACTGAGTCTGACACAGTATCACCACACACCTTTTGCAGTAATACTCAGTCTCTATCTTACCCTACTTTAAGCCTACAAGAGCGCTACATACCCGCACATACCTGCACTTGAGAAGCTGGGACCTTCGTTTGCACCTGTATAACCCTCCTGTAAGAAGCAACACACTGAGGGAGCTACATGCTTACTGTGAGCCGGCCAGAGCAATCGAAGTTATCTCAAAAGGGCTTTCAGGCTAACCCTAAGGAGCTACAAATAAGATCCCATTAGTTTGCACCTGTATAACCCTCTTGTAAGAAGCAACATACTGAGGGTACTAAGAATCTGGTGTCTGTATATCCGGGAAGAGTCTGGTTAACCCCTGCTGAAGCCTATACAACCTCTAAACTATTCTGGTAAGACTGTTCCTGTTTGTGGGGAAATTTACAGCTTAACTGGAGAAAGCAGTATTGGAGCCAATGAGCCTGAATTTTTTATGACTGTGTACCGGGTTTTGGGACCCCAATAAGGGTTTGATGCTATTCTGACTTGTTATCTGAGCTAATTGCTGACATAAGCATACTTGTCTATTGCATTATTTTTTTTTTTTTGTCTCCTTTTTCTTTGCTGTGGTTGATCAATAGTTTGTTACACTTGCAATAATACTGGCAAAGGGGATATTTTTTTAGGCATATCTTGATTATTTGTGATCTGGTTCTGTTTTTTTGATTCTTCTCTAGGGCAATATACAAAGCAAAATTACATTTATTTAATGTTTCTGATGTTGAATTCTAGATAGTATATTTGACATTTTTTGCTACACTTGCTTTTCTGACTGGGAAAAAGGAGAAGAAAAAGAGAAAAAAAAAAAAAGGAAAGCGGGTAAAAAATAAAAAAAGGGATTTGTCCACTAATACTAATACACTGGATATGATAGCAACGGAACTACAAGATATTGTTAAACAAATCTCTGACCTCATGATTCCACAATTCGATCAGTTGAAACTTGATATATCTAATCTCGCTAGTGAATTTAAACACTTTACACATAGATTAAATGAGGCTGAACAGCGCATATCAGATCTAGAAGATACCAATAATCATCAAGCAACAATCATACAAGATCAAGCAACACAACTAGTTAATATCCAGTATAAATTGAACGAGATCGAAGATCGCGCTAGACGCAATAACATCAGGGTTATTGGCGTCCCTGAATCTAGTGCGTACCAAGATCTCCTTGAATTTATATCAACTAGATTACCACAGGAACTTGACATGGACCCTAGCTTACTCCCGCTTGCAGTGGAGAGGGCGCAACGTATAGGAACCCCCAAAACCTTTTCTGATGGCCCACTCAAAAACAGACCAGTGATTGCAAAGCTCCTGAACTACCAGGATAAACTCAGCATTTTGCAGTATCACAGGAAAAAGATCCCCTTCTCAATAAATGAGAAACCAATTTTAATTTTTCAAGATTTTTCATCAGAAACTACACAAAAACGCAAAGAAATGTCGCCTCTTTGCACTAAATTGATTGCCAATGGCGTTAAAGCCACAGTCATCTATCCTGCCAAAATAAAAATATTTGAAGGTAATGAATCCATACTGCTGAGTTCGCCAGGGGAAGTCAGTGACTTTGCAAAAAAAAGGGGGTTCACACTTTCTTGACTAAATATATGTTATCCCTAAGCCAAGGGAGAAAAAAAAAGGCCTAAGAATGATAGATGTCAATATGAAGCTATTTATGCTTGCTCTTTTATTTTGTGTTTTAATAAACCTAAAACTGCCATTTATGATCCATAAATTACATGAGTATTCCAGATGTGTTTTCTTCTTCTATATGTTTCCTTTCTTTTCTCTTATTTTTTTTTCCCCTCTCTCTCTCCCCCTCCATGGGAAAAGAAACCTTGTACTTATTCCTTTTACATACACTAGACCCCTATTTTAATGATTTCTAAACTTAATCTAGCAACATGGAATGTCGGCGTTATCACATCACCTCAAAAACGAAAAAAAATAATCTCTCATTTAAATAGATACAAGCCAGACATAGTGCTTTTACAGGAGACACATTTACAAGAAACAGAACTCACTAAACTTAAAGTAGGATGGATAGGTGCAGTAGTAGGTACTCCATGTAAATCCAGGAAAAAGGGTGTGGCAATTCTCTTTAATAAAAAATTGCAATACAATATCTTAAGCTCCGAACTAGATCCAGATGAAAGAATCCTTATTATGCAGGTAACGATAGAAGGTACGCTTTTTAACTTTTGCAATATTTATGCCCCTAATAACCTGGATGAAAATTTCTGGTATAATCTCCAGAGGAAACTATTGCATCTTTATTCAAAAAATCTGATTATCGCAGGGGACTTTAATTTAACTGTGTATCCGACCTTAGACAGGCTTAAACCTTCATTGAATAAAAATAGCAAACAGGAGTCTAAAATTTTCAAAAACTTTATCAGACTACTTCACATTAAGGATATCTGGCGTATTCATAACCCAGATGTAAGACGCTTCTCATGTGAATCCAAATCCCACCAAACAATGTCTAGAATAGATTATTTTTTTGTTTCTGAAAATATGTTAAGCCTAGATATGACTACAGATATTAAGGAAATACAGGGAGTGCAGAATTATTAGGCAAGTTGTATTTTTGAGGATTAATTTTATTATTGAACAACAACCATGTTCTCAATGAACCCAAAAAACTCATTAATATCAAAGCTGAATATTTTTGGAAGTAGTTTTTAGTTTGTTTTTAGTTTTAGCTATTTTAGGGGGATATCTGTGTGTGCAGGTGACTATTACTGTGCATAATTATTAGGCAACTTAAAAAACAAATATATACCCATTTCAATTATTTATTTTTACCAGTGAAACCAATATAACATCTCAACATTCACAAATATACATTTCTGACATTCAAAAACAAAACAAAAACAAATCAGTGACCAATATAGCCACCTTTCTTTGCAAGGACACTCAAAAGCCTGCCATCCATGGATTCTGTCAGTGTTTTGATCTGTTCACCATCAACATTGCGTGCAGCAGCAACCACAGCCTCCCAGACACTGTTCAGAGAGGTGTACTGTTTTCCCTCCTTGTAAATCTCACATTTGATGATGGACCACAGGTTCTCAATGGGGTTCAGATAAGGTGAACAAGGAGGCCATGTCATTAGATTTTCTTCTTTTATACCCTTTCTTGCCAGCCACGCTGTGGAGTACTTGGACGCGTGTGATGGAGCATTGTCCTGCATGAAAATCATGTTTTTCTTGAAGGATGCAGACTTCTTCCTGTAACACTGCTTGAAGAAGGTGTCTTCCAGAAACTGGCAGTAGGACTGGGAGTTGAGCTTGACTCCATCCTCAACCCGAAAAGGCCCCACAAGCTCATCTTTGATGATACCAGCCCAAACCAGTACTCCACCTCCACCTTGCTGGCATCTGAGTCGGACTGGAGCTCTCTGCCCTTTACCAATCCAGCCACGGGCCCATCCATCTGGCCCATCAAGACTCACTCTCATTTCATCAGTCCATAAAACCTTAGAAAAATCAGTCTTGAGATATTTCTTGGCCCAGTCTTGACGTTTCAGCTTGTGTGTCTTGTTCAGTGGTGGTCGTCTTTCAGCCTTTCTTACCTTGGCCATGTCTCTGAGTATTGCACACCTTGTGCTTTTGGGCACTCCAGTGATGTTGCAGCTCTGAAATATGGCCAAACTGGTGGCAAGTGGCATCTTGGCAGCTGCACGCTTGACTTTTCTCAGTTCATGGGCAGTTATTTTGCGCCTTGGTTTTTCCACACGCTTCTTGCGACCCTGTTGACTATTTTGAATGAAACGCTTGATTGTTCGATGATCATGCTTCAGAAGCTTTGCAATTTTAAGAGTGCTGCATCCCTCTGCAAGATATCTCACTATTTTTTACTTTTCTGAGCCTGTCAAGTCCTTCTTTTGACCCATTTTGCCAAAGGAAAGGAAGTTGCCTAATAATTATGCACACCTGATATAGGGAGTTGATGTCATTAGACCACACCCCTTCTCATTACAGAGATGCACATCACCTAATATGCTTAATTGGTAGTAGGCTTTCGAGCCTATACAGCTTGGAGTAAGACAACATGCATAAAGAGGATGATGTGGTCAAAATACTCATTTGCCTAATAATTCTGCACTCCCTGTAGTTATATCGGATCACGCGATCCTAACCTTATCTATCACATTAAAGCAGATCCAACTTCCTTCTAATAACAGACTTTTCTTCCCAAGATATCTGGCAGACAATGTTAAATTTAAAGCATGGCTGAAAATAAAATGGAAAGAGTTTTTTGATATAAATGTCTCCCCGTATATACACATTGAAACATTATGGGAATCATTTTAGGCCGTAATTAGGGGTGAGATTAAAGCATACTTAACTATCCAAAAAAGGAAAAGTATAATGCGGGATAACCAACTTGCTAACCAGTTACGTAACGCTTATAATACATACATTAGTGAGCCATCAAGAAAATTTTGGGAAGTGTATCAAGTTGTTAAAAAAGAAAGAGAAATCTTTCTAGCACAAAAAAGTGCTCAAGATACACTTAGATCCAGGTTTCTCTATTATAGACATGGAGGGAAAGCAGGGAAATTCTTGGCTAACCTAACCAAATCAAAAGAAAAGAAATCCACGATTGAAGCTCTTAAATCTACGTCTGGTAGAACTGTTAAAGTGAGGACATTGCCAGCTTAGTTACAAATTTTTTTCAAGACCTTTATTCGGAAGAGAAAATAGACACATTGAGTAAAAATAATTTTTGGCATAAGATTAAAACACCTAAAATATCGGAAGACCAAAGAGAGATGCTGAATGCCCCAATTACTTCTAATGAAGTATTAAATGCAATAAAGAAAGCAACATCTAACAAAGCTGCTGGGCCTGACCAGCTCCCTATAGAATTGTATAAAATACTGTCAGATGATATTGGACAAACTCTGATCTCTCTTTTTAACAGTTACTATCTGGATAAAAAAACATGCTCTATATATTTTGCCGCATCACAAATAGTTCTTATCCTTAAAAAAGGTAAGGACAAAGAGCAGATATCCTCATACAGACCGATATCGCTCCTTAACTGCGATTACAAGATTCTGATGAGTATTATTGCTGATCGCTTAAAATCTTTTATCGGGCCCTTGATACACAAGGATCAGGTTGGGTTTATGTCAGGTAGAATTGCTACATGGAACTTACGGAAATTACAACTAATTCTAAATCAGTCCTGCCTGCATAAAAACCCAACATCGGATGCTGCCCTAATGTTAATCGATGCAGAAAAAGCCTTCGACTCCATCTCTTGGGATCACCTGTTCACAGCCCTCCCAAGATTTGGAGTCGAGGGGGCGTTTTTTTTTTTTTTTCAAACAACTTCTAAATCCTCAACCTCATCTGTCTTGGTCAACGGTACCCCTACCATATACTTTCCATTAAATAAAGGTGTACGACAGGGATGTCCACTATCCCCCTATCTTTTTAATCTAGCATTAGAACCACTCGTAATATATATAAGGAAAGAGATTGAAGGGATTAATCTGGGACACAGGAAAGTCACTACACTTTTATATGCTGATGACCTACTAGTCCTGACGGCTAACACTGCTAAGTATATCCCTTTACTAATCCAAATCCTCCAAGAATTTAGTGCATTCTCAGGTTACAAAGTTAACACTCACAAATCAGAAATCTTTTGGTTATATGAAATAAAGAATCATATCAGCAACATCATTTTAAAGAAGCTAAATCTAACTTTGTTTACCTGGGGATTAAACTCTCTAAAAACCATAATGAATTATTATTATTATTATTATTATCATTTATTTGTATAGCGCCGCCAAATTCCGTAGCGCTGGTTGGTATGAACTTAACTATCTACCCATTATTACTAAAATTAGGCAGGATTTAGACACCTGGTCGAAATTTTACCTAACTTTATCTGGCGAAATTAACATAATTAAGATGGTGATCTTCCCTAAACTCCTCTATTTAATGCAAAATCTTCCAGTTATTATAAAGCAAAAAGATATAAAACTAGTTAATCAGTTATTTGCACAATTTATTTGGGGGGATAAAAGGAGGGCCATCGGATTAAGAAAACTTGCTTTGCCTAGACAATACGGGGGATTGAGCTTCCCAGATATCGAGACCTATAATTTAGTATGCATTTCTAAAATTGCAATTGAATGGTTAACAAATGCAGAATACATTGTGGACCAGAAGTTGGAAACAACTTTAACCAGACCCTACTCCTTAAAAGCATTATTACACTGTAATATGAATAAATGCCCAACCAAAATTAAACTGCTACCAAATATCTATAGCATAATTAGGGCCTGGCAGAAACTTCTTAAAAAAATTCATATTAATTATAAATTCTCCAAATATCTAACAATAACGGGCAACCCTAATTTTCCAGCAGCATTGAACTCCCGTATCTTCAACGCTTGGGCTCAACAGGGCCTAATATATATAGATCAGTTAAGAGAAAGGGGCTCAGGGGTATGTAGATCACTACAGGAACTAGCTACTGAATATGCGATTTCAAAAAAGGATTTTTTCCCCTACTTTCAAGCCCGCCATTTCTTAAAGGAATTCCCATTTGATCCTTCAGATGAATGTGCATGGAATATCCTTCAGATGCCTATTAATTTTTTTAAAATAGGGAAATATAATGTAACTTCGTTATATAAATCAATTATGCTAGAATATGGGGAGAAAAATTTGGAGCACATTGCTAAAAACTGGCAGGTGCCATCAGAAATTATATATAAAAGCTTCACATTTGCTGACACAGCAACATTATCCACCTCATGGCGTGAGTCTCATACTAAATTAATAAACAGAAAATATATTACTCCTAGTAAGAAAGCGAAATGGGACCACTCTGTGGCTCTATGTCATAAATGTAAAGCTCTTAATGCTGACCTGAGCCATTGTTTTTGGAGTTGTCCTAAAATTAAGAAGTTTTGGTATAAGACTAACGACTGGCTAAATAGAATTAATCATATACACTTTCAATTTAAGCTGGAACATATAATGTTCTTTATAGATGGACATAAAATAGGTACATATAAACATATATGTCAATTAAACTCGGCAATTATGGTCGGTAGACTACTCATACTGAAATACTGGAAATCTAGTAAAGCCCCAACTTTAACAGAATTCATTCAAAAACTGAAAAATCTGCTGATTATGGAGCAAATGGACACATCTATAAATTCAGAAACACAAGTCAATCGCTTTATACTAAAATGGTGGAATGTAATTGCCAGATTTCCGAAGGAAATACAATTACAACTGATTTCCCCCCTTCGGGGGTCAGTGTCTATGGAGCTTACTATTGCCAATAAACATCTCTTAGATGATAGAGCCTAGGTCTGAACCGGTACGGAATGCAGAGTGCGGACGATATGGAATTGGGATGGGTGGGGAGATGCGGGCGGGGGCGAGAGAGAGCGAATTTCTGTCCCCCCTTTCTCCTTCTTTATTTTTTTTTCTCCTTTTCCTGTCCTGTTTTAAGACAATAAGGTCCCATTGTATAATTGACAGTGGTGAAAGATTATGAATAAGTAACTAAATAAGCCCTCTGGTTGAACTCTATATTGTTGGTAATTTAGGCATTTTTCATATAAATCAACAGATTTAGGGATAGAATACTTCCATATGATGAATAACACGACATGATTAGTAAAAGATAAGCAAGCTATGCTTTTTGCTTACTGTTATTAAAATGTAAATGGTTTTTTTTGTTTATAATGCTCATGATGGAGGGGATTGTCCGGTATCCTGAGCTCTCTTGACCAATGTTATGGACAATAATCGATCATATGGACTTTGCTTTTGAAAGGTGGGACTAATAATTTTGACCCGATCTGATTTGATCTGATGTCACTCCAGATTTTTTTTTGGTTACTGTGCTCTGAGTTATGTATTTACCTCTTTATACTGATTTACAGCACAATATGATTTTCTTTTTGTTTGTCCAATAACTTTCAATAAAGAAATATATATATAAAAAAAAAGTAATCTTCAGGAAGAATGCAGCTTTATTTATAAAAAAAAACTGAAAAAGATGGGGTCATGGTTTGAAATTAGAGAGTGACAAGTTTAAAAATGATTTACAGATGCACTCATTTATAGAAAGGATAGCTGATACCTGGGATAGCCTTCCAAAGAATTGTGTCGATAAATACAGGCGAAGAATTTAAGAATGTCTAGGATCTGGTAGATTTGCCACTATATTTGCTATTAATCTTATACTCCAGAGCCAGATATCTTTCTCATCTGTCATATAAAATGTATATTTCTTTGTTTAAAACTACGGAGAAAAATAAATGGACTTTGTGATTACACTGCATTATGTGTGATCATATATGACTGTGTAACAAAGAGAAATTGCTGAAGACACAGGGTAATCATTTTTAGAATTAGATTGTGTTGGTGATATTCACCCTGGACTGAATAACTCTTCAGACCACAACAGGTTAAAGAGGGTTCGTTTATTGAAAAACACACTGCAGTGAGGAGAGAATGAATACAAAGTTTTCTTGGGGGGGGGGGGGGGGTCAGTCCCCTTCACAGGCATTTATACACAGGAGAAAGGGCATTCCTGGACTCCATATCTAGGCTAATACAAATTATGATTGGCTAGCTAAAATGCAAGGGTTTTTACCAAATATGGTTATAACATAAGTAAAAAATACAGTTAGACAGAATTCTATTCACTAAGTTTTATTCCTCAAATTAGCTGGTTTAACTGTCTGACCGTATATCAAAAAAGGGGAAAGGTCAGGGATGAACTAATGTCTGCTCTTATGTTAACAAAGAGAGCTGTGTAAAAAGCACATCATTCTACAAGCTTACTAATTTATGGTATACATACACTCACATATATTTGGCCTACCAGGACAGCAAGGAATTTGAGCAATCTCATACAAGGATAGGAAGGGATTAGATTTAGAAAGAATAAACAGACATACACTAGCTACCATAAAACAATGCCCCCTTAAGCAAGACAGGCCTCTCCTGACTAACAATGCCCACATAAAATTAACCCATTCAGACCTCACAAAGCACTGCAGAAAAAAACTGTTACAGATATTGCTTATTATTTTCAACAATTGGAAACCATCCCCACACTAGGTGGTGGAGTATTTAATAGAATTAACTAGTGTCATTAAAATAAATTGTCTTCATCCTATCATAGTGCACAGCACCTTTCTGATGACGAGGTACTTACCTGGCAGGTCCATTAGATTATTAATCATTACATACTGTCAGAATAGCCCAACTAAATTAAAAGAAAGATATACTATGCAAAATTCTAATACTCTGGTCAAGTACTTTTTACAAGGATGAAATATATTTTTTCTCATGCGCCATGAAGCAATAAACTAAGTTTAGCAAATTAAATTTCTAACCAACCTACTGAGACTGACAGGACGGGGGTTGGTTTGGGAAATTTGATGAAATAAAAGTGAGTCTCATCTTTCAAAGTCTTGCCTGACCAAGGGGAAGAGCCATAATAGTCTTGACTGATAAATTCTGGTATACTGTGAGGCTGTAAGAAATGATATGGCTGATTGTGGGAAGCATGTCTGTCTAACCAAGATCAATATTACAGAATTCACAGTTCAGAATATACCTAGTTTAGACCTCAAGAAATATATACATATGTATTATGGTGCAAAGCAGATTTAGGTACAAATAACAAAATGTCCCCTTCCCTTACAGTCAATGAGGCCTATTTATCAAAGCGTCAACTGAAAATGCGCTTTAATTCCGTGTCGTAGTTGTTGCAAGATTGATGTGCCGTAGTTATCAAAGCCTTAAGATCGGAATAACTTGAAATTTGTGACGTAACATATGATCCAACGGTCTCAATTCGACGCAGATCGATGCAAATAGAAAACCTGCGGAATTCAAGCGGAATTCTGTGTATTCGCCCTCCTATTCAACACAATTTGAAGCTATCAAGAAGTTATCAAAAAATGAACAGTTACGCTCGCGTCTTATCCGACGCAGCGTACCTAGTTTTCAATCCGCCGCCTGAAATCTTATGTTTGATACTGTGAGACAGTGAAGCATATCAGAGAAAAGGAATGGTTTGTTGCAACAGAACAAAATAACTGCTATATTGTAATGTCCGTACAAGCTTTGAGTTATAGTTCCTTTTTATTTTCTATTTCTAAGTAGTGACAATAATAACAAGCAAAGTATGCTGTGCTCCCCTCTCTCTATGGACAATAAACAGTGGGTTATCAAGCCCCTTCGTTATTATTTTGACCTTTTATGTATATATATATTTTGCGCTATTCAGATAACCCTTAGGTGACTTGTTCCCGAGTATCAATGTGTGGCTAGTAATCCTTATAACGATAATGTAAAGGATTTTAAAGGATTTTAAAGGATTTTAAGCGGATATGAAAAAGTCCCAATCAGTAAACCAGTGTCTCTGTTCATGCAGATACATATATATACGAATACATATACCTCCGCTCCCTTCTGTGCCCCGGTACCTCTGACCTGGATCGTCCTAGGTCTTGCTGGCTTGCTATGCGCTGTTCCGGACCCCCGTCCGTCCACACCATGCGGATTCAGCGTCTTCCGTATCGCCACACGTGGGGCGTGACGTCACTTCCTGGATTCCGTCTGTTAATGGTACACCCTGGGCAACTGGGCTTGGAGTCTGCTGGAACTTTAATCAATCCACGGGCTGTTTCAAACTTCTCTGCCGCAAAAGATCCTATGTTGTTAAATCGCACCAAAATAGGTACTTCCACAGTTTTTATCCTGATATCGTATGTTGTATCCTCGGGAATCAAAGTTGAAAGGATATCATCCAGAGAGAGGGTTATTGGCAAGTCCGGACTGCAGTGCAGCTGGTAGAAAAGCAGCAACTGACTTGGGCAAAAATTAAAGCTCAAAAATTACAAGATGTCAGTTGCTGCAATTAAAAAAAGTCTCTTTATTTAGAAATATTTAAAATACAGAGGGAACATACCCTATTAGAAAAGAACAGACTAACATGTTTCGGCTTGCGCCGTACTCATAGTCCTAAAACAACATACAGACACTCCTGCTTAAGAACCCTATACTAGGGTTTGATTGGTAGAAATCTCAATTATCAATTAGGGTTTTTAAAGGTGCAGTACATAGTACTCTTATTTAGCAATGGGATAGAATATATACACACATCAATTCATGCAATTTAGAGATTATAATTGTACAGTGCCCTAAATTCACACATGTCTAACATTTACTTTATGCCTCAATCTCATATTTCTTTTGTTAGAGATGGATTGAACTGGAAAATGGAAGATTTACATCATAATTTCAAAATTTAAATTATACATTTTAAAGTTTTAAATGAGAAAAAATAGAGTTAAGTAACATATATAAGACAGTGAGTGCACTGAGTACACTGTTATGTGGTGGGCTTTTTGAGAGAGGAAAGACTATTCTTTTTTATATATAGATTTCATATCAAATTTCATACAACTTTTCATATAGATTTTATCTCTGAAGGGGCTACAGTGATATACCTGGTTCTTATACTAAAAACCATATGAGCTTAAAAGTAAATTATGCCTTGTAATGGATTTAAGTAAAAGAAAAAATAAAAATAAAAATAGATGTAACTTATAACGTGTGACTTATATTTCTTATATACACTCTGAGTGTGTTATCTCCATAACCTAGGTTATGAAAAGATCTTTCTGTATATATACTAGTCATCTACACACATAGGTGTTATTGACCAATATATAATTGGAAACTTACATGAGACAGTTATTTATTTATTGATCTCTGGATATCAAGGGTCTTAGAAAGCTCCACAGCTTCATGACTTTAGAAGAAGCCTTCAAAGGGACCCGATGGAGGGGGGGATGACGTGATCAATTCCAATGATTGATAAAGTCATACTCAGAGTTCAAACCAAAAGGAACCTTGGTCTGAAGTCTGAATATCCAGTACATCTCCTGTCTGGATAGAATTTGGAATTTATCTCCACCCCTCCCTCGGGCCTGTACTTTCTCAATTACCATCCATCTGAGGCTTGTGCAGTCTTTATCGTGTGTATTAACAAAATGTTTAACTACGGGGGTGGTACTCTTACCTACTCTAATGGTTGATAAATGTTCACGTATTCGTGAGCGTACCTCTCTCGTTGTTAAACCTATGTATTGGAGGTTACAAACCGTGCACCACAAGAGATAGATGCAGTAGGTGGATCTACAGTTCACGCAGGCCACTACTTCAAAGCTTTCCCCTGTAGTACAGGATTGAAATGATGAGCCTATGTGGACATGTTCACATGCTTTACATTGATTGTTCCCACATCTATATGTGCCCCTATGTCTCAGCCAGGAGGATTGTGTCGCTGGGGCCGGTTTTTTAAGTTGTGAGGGAGATAGAATGCTACCCACAGATTTATTCCGTCGATACGAGAACCTGCAGCCTTTTCTTACTGCATCAGCTAGGCAATCATCAGCTGCCAATAGTTTAAAATGTCCTCGGATTATATTGCAAATGGTATGGTATTGTTCAGAATAATCTGTAACAAATGTCAATTTGCGTTCTTGATGGCCACTAGGTTTTATGCGGTCCACCAAAAGGGAATCTCTTGTTAGTTTGTCTACTTCGTTTCTCGCTTTCTTAAGCACCTTGGTACTATATCCCCTTTCTTTCAGTCTATCCTGTAATGCTTCTGCATGGCGTTCATAGTCATTTACTTTTGTACAGTTCCTTTTAAGACGAATAAATTGTCCCTTAGCCACAGAATATGGAACCTGGCGAGGATGGCAACTTTGGGCATGTAGTATACTGTTCCCTGAGATGGGCTTCCTGTATACTTCAGATGTAATGTCGCCTGATTGCCATCCCCTAAGCTCCACATCCAAAAAATGAATATTCTGTTTGTTTGTTTCATGTGTGAAACGCAGATTGAAATCATTCTGATCCAGATATTTAACAAATTCGTTTACTGGGTATCTCTCACTGTCCCAAACAAACAGCAAATCGTCTATGAAACGATAGTACATCCTAATGGCAGGACAGAAGGTGTTACTATCCGCATAAATGTGGGACCGCTCCCACCAACCCATATATAGGTTGGCATAGGTAGGGGCGAACTTAGCGCCCATAGCAGTCCCACATTTCTGCAGATAGTAATCACCTTCAAATTGGAAATAATTGTGTGAGAGGAGAAATTCAGTGACCTCCAACACAAAAGCTCTAAAAGGCTCACTGTAGGTTGTCTCATGAATCAAAAAATATTCAATAGCCTTCAATCCTAAATGATGGGGGATTGAAGAATACAATGCTGTGACATCCACTGTGAGCCACATAGAATTCTGTGTCCATCGGATTTGATCAATAAGATTCAGAATGTGTTTTGTGTCCCTAATATAACTAGGGAGAGCTATGACCAAAGGCTGTAGCAAGTCATCCAACCACTCTGAAAGATGCTCTAACATAGATCCTATTCCACTCACTATCGGTCTTCCCTGCACGTTTTCAATTGTTTTATGCACCTTAGGAAGGTGGTGGAAGATTGGAATTACCGGGTGTTTGACATACAAATATTGACAGGTGTCATTGTCAATAAAACCCTCTTCCACAGCACTATCCAAAAGGTGCATAAGTTGTCTCTGAAACACATTCGTCGGGTCTCCCCTCAGTTTGATGTAACTGCTATCATCCTCCAGTTGCCTCAAGGCCTCACTTATATAGTATGACCTATTCATGACAACTACAGAGCCCCCTTTATCCGCTTGTTTTATGACAATATTCAAATTGTCACTTAATGATCTCACGGCTTGTTTTTCAAGTACACTTAGATTATTTTTAACTGTTTTTTTCTCATGATTCAGTTTTCTCAAGTCAGCCTCAACTCTTCTATAAAAGGTCTCTATAGTGTTTCCTCTGCTCTGGATGGGGTAGAAAGTAGAGGGATTTTTATATTTCTTAAGCGATGTAGTTTGTGTATTAGTGGTATCAGTTATTGTCTCATGTTCCAACCCCCTCAGAGCTATGAGGTCACATGTATCTTGGAATTGAAACCCTTGGTAGATATTAGAATTCACTTGCCCCTGGGATTGTTCTATAGAAATTTCTGATTCATTGTTTCTGAAGTGTTTACAGAGTGTTAGGTTGCGCACAAATTTGTTAAGATCCAACATTGTATTGAACAGATTAAAACTTACAGTGGGCACAAAGCCCAGGCCCAAACTCAACACTCTGTACTCTTCTTTTGTCAAGGTGTGATCAGAGAGATTTATGACGGTTTGTATTTTGATGGCATCCTGGTTTGTCTTACTGGGTACCTCCCTTGTTCGGGTAGTGTGATTGCTGTCCCACCTCCCCTGGACCGCTGACCCATGTGAAAAACCTGTTCCATCTGTGAAAACTCTTCATCTCTACTTGTTGATACATTCATAGATTGTTGTTCATAAGATGGAACAGGGTTTACAGATGGTTGATATTTTCTCTGTTGGTGTGTATTATGTTGTTGAAAGCTGGGTTTACCAGAGTGTTGGACTGCATATACCCTGTTAGGACCCTGTCTCATATCCATTCTAGTGTGCATGTTCCCCCGTCCAGAAAATCTGTTGTAATTAGTGTTCCTTTTTACCGTATCCTGGAGGGTTTCTTCCTCAGCTGAATATGCACCATCATCCCCAGACTCTGCCTCACTATCTGAAAAAGTAACATTTTTGTTAAGCAGGAGTGTCTGTATGTTGTTTTAGGACTATGAGTACGGCGCAAGCCGAAACATGTTAGTCTGTTCTTTTCTAATAGGGTATGTTCCCTCTGTATTTTAAATATTTCTAAACAGTGAAGCATATCACCTAATAAAACTCAATGTAAAACATTATTAAATATGTATACCCTTTCATAAACAGCATTCCCTTCCTATAATTTACAGTTCATACAAAATATTTAACGAAGGATAGCAAGAGAATGAAAACAGTGCACAGCAATGACAAAGATTTTAAAAAGAAAAACAAATTCTCACAAAGGATAGCAAGAGAATGAAAACAGTGCACAGCAATGACAAAGATTTTAATAAGAAAAACAAATTCACACAAAGGGATAGCAAGAGAATGAAAACAGTGCACAGCAATGACAAAGATTTTAAAAAGAAAAACAAATTCACACAAAGGATAGCAAGATAATGAAAACAATGCACAGCAATGACAAAGATTTTAAAAAGAAAAACAAATTCACACAAAGGATAGCAATTGAATGAAAACAGTGCACAGCAATGACAAAGATTTTAAGAAAAACAAATTCACACAAAGGATAGCAAGAGAATGAAAACAGTGCACAGCAATTATGCTATCAGTTTATTATGCACAACACCTGCGTATTTATATAGGCATAACATATGAACTCTGAATTTCTGTTTGTATGGCAGCGTCGTAGAGGCTTAAAAGGTCAGTCACTCATATTAGTTTTCAAATAAACAATGTCACTGTTTTCATTCTGTTGCTATGCTTTTTTGGAAGTAGAATGACATTTCAAAGTAATTTATATGTATTTTGCTCAAGTTTATGTCACTGTTTTACTTTGCGCTTTCAAAATACATTGAAATTATTTTTAAATGGGATTATGAATCACATAAAGGATATAAAACAATATTTCATATCATAATGTTCCCTGGGGGGCGAACTTTGTGCACTATTACCGATATATAGACGATTTGTTCATCATCTGGAAGGGAGAACCAGAATTACTAGAACTCTTTATAGAAGATATGAATAACAACACACTAGGCCTTAGTTTTACTCATGAATCAAGTGCTAATACCATTCATTTCTTAGACATAGAGATACAAATAATAGATAAGGAAATCACAACAAAGACATTTTTCAAAAAAACAGACGAAATAATTATATTCACAATGACAGTTGTCACTTAACCAAATGGAAAACAAATATTCCAAAAAATCAATACATTAGGATTAGAAAAAACTGTTCAGACATAAACCAATACTCAATACAATCTGAAATACTAACACAAAGGTTCAAAGAAAAGAAATATGATCCACATTTTCTAGAAAGAACTAAAATAGGAGTTCAAGAAATGAACAGAGATCATATACTTAAAGGGACAGTACACTGTAAAATTGTTTTTCCATAAATGTATTTTAAATGACTTGTTATATCAGCTGCAGAGTATAAAATATTTGAGAAATTGCATTTTCGGGTTTATTTGTGTATATGAAGTAGCTGGTTTTGTGCTTTGAAACCACAGCCTATTACAATGGGTTGAGCTTCAGGTAATATCAGATCTCATTATGTTATCACTTTTATGTACACAGACTTGCTTCCTTATCTTATATTTGTCTGGAACACCAAAGGACATTACATAGAGAGAACAATGGAAAATTATCATTTTATTACTTAACTATCATGCCCCCCACTGAGGGTGTAATCTATTCTGCTGGCTGTGTTTACTTAGGCTATTCAATAGCGTATACGCAAGTATCAAAACTTTCAGTATAGGTTGGGAAACCACAAGCTAAATCAGCTATTTCAAATGCTGAAATATGAGTAAAGGAGCTACTTGCAACCAATTTAATACACTCTAGCAGGTAAAAAGGATCATTGGGAATAATTTAAAGGGGAGAAAGTTTTTGGGTGAACTGTCCCTTTAAGCCAAAACCAAAAACATATTCTGACAACAGAACAGATGATCCCCTTTTTGTACCTTTCATAACACAATTCAATTCACAAACCCAAGAGATCAAAAAAAATTTAAACAAGCACTGGCACTATATTAAACAAGACCAAATTATAGGACATAAAATGAAAAATAGACCAGACATTATTTTCAAAAAGCCAAAAATCTAAAGAATATATTATCACCCAGTGAATTCAAAAATAAAGAAACAAACATCTCTGGTACTAATAATTTTATGAAAGAAAAAGTAGAAGGTTTTTTTCCCTGTCCATCTTGCAAATCATGCAAACACAGTACTAAAATTAAAACCTTGAAATCAAACAATACTAAACAATATATTAATATTAAAGAAATTATTTGCTGCTCAGATAAAAACGTAATATACTGCATTCAGTGTTTATGTGGCCACCAGTATTTCAGCCAGACTAGCCGAATGCTAAGGGACCGTATAAGAGAGCACCTTCATCACACTGAGCATAAAGCCACCAATACTAATTTATATAAACACTTTACAGAATATCACAATGGAAACACTAATCATATGAAATTCTGGGGAGTCCAAAAAATCTTCTTAAATCCTAGAGGGGGAAATATAGAAAGCCTGCTTTTGAGGAAAGAAGCAGAATACATCCATTCCTTTAAAACTCTACACCCCCATGGACTGAATATGGATTTTGATTTAAACTTCCTCATTTAAATCTAATTCATTCCATCACTGTTAATAATCTAATTCCAATATCCCAAACTACAAGTTAAAATAAAATCAAAATATAATTTAATATAAATCCGCCCTCTAAAAGTTGCGTCAACAATACATGAATAATTTCTAAAAACAGTATATAGAATAGACATATACCAACATAAACACAATGTTTCTCCTATTTAGAAACATTTACATCTTTCAACCTAATAGAAATTACACCAACTTCTTCTATTAACGAAATAAGTCCTCATATTTGGGAGTAAAACACATATATGTATAAATGTTCCTCACTTTATAGTATCAATCTTATATTTTAATCATATTTCGACCTTATAATCTAAATAGGTCTATTTCACATTCAAACTAACAATCCTCGACATGGGTATAGTTATGTATATAGTTATTTTGTTATAGTCTTCTAGCAACATCTAGACATTATAATCTGCAAATAATATAGCGCTATAAATATCACTGTTACAAAATGAAAATTGAGAAACAAATGTTTTAAATTGTCTTTACAACTGTTTATTACAACTGTGTGTAAATGCATGAACTAGCGTGATCATTCAAATCCACGGCCAAAACAGCAAGCCGATAGGTCAGTAAAGTTTTCAAAATCCTCCAATGAAATCACACTCACACCTTTATAAACCGAAGATTAACACACCTTGGGCATCTTGATAAAGGCTACGGCCGAAACGCGTAGATTTGCCCTCATAGTGTGAACCTCAGCTCCCCAAGTATCAGTGGATACTCTTTGGGACACTAATACCAGTGACTTTGCTACAAGTTTCTATAAATCTACCACTGGTATGCCGACATAACAACCTGCAAACGTCGAGCATTCCTGTTTAAACGGACGTTTACACAGGCGCTCTAATGACCTGAAACTCCCGCAAACCTTTTGAAGGTACATAGTTTCAGCAACTCCATGGAAAACGCCTTCACCTAATTTGGTAATCTGAAACTCCTGCAAACCATTTGAAGGTACACAGTTTCAGCAACTTTACGGAAAACATCTTCACCTTATCTGGTAACCTGAAACTCCTGCAAACCTTTTGAAGGTACACAGTTTCAGCAACTCTACGGAAAACGTTTTCACCCAATCTGGCAATTTGAAACTCCTGCAAACCTTTTGAAGGTAAAAAGTTTCAGCAACCCTACGGAAAGATTGCCCACAAGACTTCAGGACACCTGACCCTTGAATAATAGCAATTGCTAGTAAACTTTCCACGAAGAATAACCTCTGTCACCTAAAGTACAGATCCTGAGACTCCCGCAAGACCTCACGAAAAGCCACAATCTCCTAAAAGTGGTAATTAGTCTCATTATCTCACAAGAAACACTATTTCTCATAGACACTGAAATCCCTGTAAATTCCTGTAAAATCTAAGGAGACACATGGCATCTGTTTCCTAAAAAAGACATTCTAAACCTCCGTTTCAGCTTTTCTATACAAACACAAGTGATACTTTCACAAAAAAGTAGAAACATCCTGTTATTAAAGTACCGATAAGAGCTAATAGTCCCACAAGGACTACCATCCAACTGAATATCGTTACTAATCTCAGCGGTACTTTGTTCCCATGTTGTAATTTCTTCCACCATAAAGGCTGAGCTTTTTCAACCAATCAGACACCTCATATTACGACATCTAATAATTAATCTACAACATCGAACATTGGACACCCCACCTGATTGTGAGTACTAACCTATATACTGCCGTACTCAAATATCATAAATTACACTATACAAAGTGTGTTTTTCATTTGCAAATACTTATAAACGGAGCTCCAGAAAAAACAAGACTATTTTTATAAACTAATCTTTCACATTTACTTCAGTATAAATATATTTTAAGATATCTTGTCAGGTTGCCACTAGATATACTGTTTTTATATATTTTATTTTGTCTTTAGTCACATTTCTGTATTATATTAAATTGTATTGTTAGCAAGGTAATAGAGTTCTTTACCGTTTTTAAATGTTCTCTCTTATTTGATGCATTGCACTCTCTGATGTGATTTGACCTCATTTTAGCTTCAATATTAAATATTATATTTATACTCATCATACAACTTTTATTATTATTATTTACTTTTCTTAAAAATATTTTAAATAAATCACGAATTTGTACAGCCTTTTAAAACACATATTTCATTATTATCACACGTATTATAGTATTTTCATAAGTAGTCCAGCTCCCCTAACCTGTTCACAATAATGTTCGACATTGCATTCTTTTTGTTACTTAGTTTTGCAAATGTTTACACCACATTGTTCTTTAATACTGTATGTTATCTTAAAACCAAAGTAATCCATGACCTTTTTATCCTCCACAATGCTGCCAGCCAAAACAAGAAAATCATAAAAATGCTTTAAACTAGAGCTAAATACTTTCTTTTGCAAATGTTAATGCATCACATTGTTCTTTAATGTAATTAAAAACACAGTAATCACTGACCTTTTTAACCTTCACAATGCTGCCATCCAAAAACAGAAAATTCTGAAATATGATTTAAACTAGAGCTAAATACTCATGTGATTTTCATAATTAATTTAGTTAATTGCACAAACAACACACCTGCATTTCTTACAGCTGATAAACTCACCTGGATGATCTAATCAGACATATATTTGGACATACCATCGGGCTCGTCAAATGACGCAATAATAATGAAAATAGGAAATTTTTGAATAAATTATTCAATTAATTGCTCGTAAAATGACACGAGAATAATCAAATTGTGCAAGTCATTTGTTAGGTAATGTGTGGCGTATCATTTATCCAATTACTGAAATAATTCACAGCCGTCAAACTTGGCGTTATAAAAGGGGCTCTTCAATCACTTTATTTCATTAGTTTGATCATGGACATAGTGAATGGTTTCCAATTTTTACTGTTCTTAAGGAGACACAGGGAAAGACGGGTGTTGATGGCTGTGGTGCGACAACGAAAACACCAGCGGGTGCCAAGGGTTTTCCTGCCTAGGGTTGCTCTTCATGCTCTCAGTGACCGAGAGGTGATCCATAGATTTTGACTAGATAGGGCCTCTATTGAGAGGCTCTATGTCGAAATCAAGGACTCTCTCGAGCCACTCACTGAAAGAACTAGGGCAATCCCTGGGATGTTGAAATTGCTATTGGTCCTCTATTTATTGGCAACTGGATCATTCCAGGCTGTGGCAGCTCTAGGCATCAGTATGAGCCAGGCAACCATCTCACGTCATCTGAAGGTTGTCCTGAATGCTTTGCACCAACGCCTAGTCCATCATGCCTGCTTCCCAAATACACCGGAGGAGTGGCATGCTGTCAAGCTCCAGTTCTATCTAAGGGCTGGATTGCCAAGGGTATTGGGGGCCATAGACTGCACATGTATTGGTGCAGCCTTCCAGGGGTACAGAGGAGCCATACCGGGACAGGAAATTCAACCACTCGCTGAATATCCAGGTCATCTGTGATGCCAGGTTGAGGATAATGAGTGTACGCTCCGGACTCCCTGGCTGCAACCATGATTCCTTCATCCTCCGGAATTCTGTCATCTACCATCGGTTCCAGGAGGGCCAAATGCCAGAGGGAATCCTGATAGGTAAATATCTCTTAGATACTCTAACATATGTATATGATATATTTTAATCATTCTGATTGCTAATGTCAATGATCTATTTTGTTTACGCAGGTGATTCTGGATATTCCTGTCTTCCGTGGCTGTTCACACCCGTCAAAAACCCCAACGGAGTGGAAGAGGTGCGCTACAACTAGGCACACATTGCCACCAGATCGGTGATTGAGGGCACCTTTGGCGTATTGAAGAGCCGTTTCCGCTGCTTGGACATCTCTGGTGGGGTTCTTCAGTATGCCCCCTCCAAAGTCTCCTTAATTTCTATGATTTGCTGTATGTTACACAACATTGCCCTTACAATCCCTGATATAGATCTGGAGAACTTGGATAAGCATGAGTATGGAGAATATATAGATCCATTCTTAGAGTATGATGCTCTGGGAGTCCAAGCTTGAGCAGACTATATTCAGGCGGTTTTCGGGCAATAATGTTGACTGTGCAACATACTTTACTTTACAGTATAATTTTTAATCCAAAAGATTATATATTTTGGATTAAGTTTAAACAAATATTGTCATTTTAATATCGGCCAAATGGTATTGTATATCATCGTAAAGCCATTGATTGAAAGTGGTTAATTTTGTCAAATGTTGCAATCGTTCAATGTAAAGTTGATGAAACACATGTTTAATAAAATATCTTGAAATAAATTTTATTGAAATGTACACTTGACTCTGTTCTTATTTGTAAAGCTATAGCAAGAAATATTTTGGAATATGAGTTTAACTTCTATTTTGGCTTTTGCAAACTGCCACCTTATTTAATTTCTTTAGGCAGACTTGCATTTTAGCCAATCACTGTTATCTTCAGGATAACTTAACCCCTTAATGACCGCAGCACTTTTCCATTTTCTGTCCGTTTGGGACCAAGGATATTTTTACATTTTTGCGGTGTTTGTGTTTAGCTGTAATTTTCCTCTTACTCATTTACTGTACCCACACATATTATATACCATTTTTCTCGCCATTAAATGGGCTTTCTAAAGATACCATTATTTTTATCATATCTTATAATTTACTCTAATTTTTTTTATAAAATATGAGGAAAAAATGGAAAAAAACACACTTTTTCTAACTTTGACCCCCAAAATCTGTTACACATCTACAACCACCAAAAAAATCCCATGCTAAATAGTTTCTAAATTTTGTTCTGAGTTTAGAAATACCCAATGTTTACATGTTCTTTGCTTTTTTTGCAAGTTATAGGTCCATAAATACAAGTAGCACTTTGCTATTTCCAAACCACTTTTTTTCAAAATGAGTGCTAGTTACATTGGGACACTGATATCTTTCAGGAATCCCTGAATATCCATTGACATGTATATATTTTTTTTTAGAAGACATCCCAAAGTATTGATCTAGGCCCATTTTGGTATATTTCATGCCACCATTTCACCGCCAAATGCGATCAAATAAAAAAAATTGTTCACTTTTTCACAAATTTTTTCACAAACTTTAGGTTTCTCACTGAAATTATTTACAAACAACTTGTGCAATTATGGCATAAATGGTTGTAAATTCTTCTCTGGGATCCCCTTTGTTCATAAATAGCAGACATATATGGCTTTGGCGTTGCTTTTTGGTAATTAGAAGGCTGCTAAATGCCACTGCGCACCACACGTGTTTTATGCCCAGCAGTGAAGAGGTTAATTAGGGAGCATGTAGGGAGCTTGTATGGTTAATTTTAGCTTTAGTGTAGTGTAGTAGACAACCCCAAGTATTGATCTAGGCCCATTTTGGTATATTTCATGCCACCATTTCACCACCATATGCGATCAAATTTAAAAAAACGTTAAATTTTTCACAATTTTAGGTTTCTCACTGAAATTATTTACAAACAGCTTATGCAATTATGGCACAAATGGTTGTAAATGCTTTTCTGGGATCCCCTTTGTTCAGAAATAGCAGACATATATGACTTCGGCGTTGCTTTTTGGTAATTAGAAGGCCGCTAAATGCTGCTGCGCATCACACGTATATTATGGCTAGCAGTGAAGGGGTTAATTAGGTAGTTTGTAGGGAGCTTGCAGGGTTAATTTTAGCTTTAGTGTAGAGATCAGCCTCCCACCTGACACATCAGACCCCCTGATCCCTCCCAAACAGCTCCCTTCCCTCCCCCACCCCACAATTGTCCCCGCCATCTTAAGTACTGGCAGAAAGTCTGCCAGTACTAAAATAAAAGTTTTTTTTTATTTGTTCTTTTTTTTTTTTTAGCATATTTACATATGCTGCTTTGTAGAATCCCCCCTTAGCCCCCAACCTCCCTGATCCACCCCCAAAACAGCTCTCTTACCCTCCCCCTCTGCATTATTGGGGGCCATCTTGGGTACTGGCAGCTGTCTGCCAGTACCCAGTTTCAAGAAAAAAACGTGTTTTTTTAAAACAAAAATAGAAATTCTGTAGTGTAGATTCACCCCCCCTAACAGACAAACCCCAACACCTTAATTGATTAATAAATAAAAAACTTTTATTCCCTTTTTTATGCTTTTTTTTTTTACTTTATTCTGTAGTGTAGCGGTTCCCACCCGCTCCCTCCCCGTGCACGCGCCCGCCCCCGCCCTTCCGTGCACGCGCGCGCGTTAGTGCGCGCCCCCGATCGCCCACGCCCACGATCCCGCCCCTCCTGCACGTCGCCAAGGCCATCGATGGCCTCCCACCAGCCTCCCACCCACCAACGCGGTAAGCCAACAATCTCCGGTGCAGAGAGGGCCACAGAGTGGCTCTCTCTGCACCGGATGGCTTAAAAATGTTATTGCAGGATGCCTCGATATCGAGGCATCACTGCAATAACCGGAAAGCAGCTGGAAGCGAGCAGGATCGCTTCCAGCTGCTTTCCAGACTGAGGACGTGCAGGGTACGTTCTCAGGCATTAACTGCCTTTTTTCTGAGGACGTACCCTGCACGTCCTCAGTCATTAAGGGGTTAAAGGGACACTGAACCCAAATTTTTTTCTTTTGTGATTCAGATAGAGCATGACATTTTAAGCAACTTTCGAATTTACTACTATTATTAAATTGTCTAAATTCTCCTGGTATCTTTATTTGAAATGCACGAGTGTAAGTTTAGATGCCGGACCATTTTTGGTGAACAACCTGGGTTGTTCTTGCTGATTGGTGGATAAATTTATCCACCAATAAAAATGTGATATCCATAGTTCTGAACCAAAAAAGCTTAGATGCCTTCTTTTTCAAATAAAGATAACAAGAGAACAAAGAACATTTGATAATAGGAGTAAATTACAAAGTTGCTTAAAATTGCATGCTCTATCTGAATCACGAAAGAAAAAATGTGGGTTCAGTGTCCCTTTTACGTACATGAGCTCAATGTTATCTATATGAAACACATTAACTAATGACCTCTAGTGGTCTAAATTATTTCTGATTACATGCAGTCTTCAAGGTCTAAGAAATGGCTTTCTTAGGCTTAGTTTTCAACTAAGAATACAAAAAGAACACGTCACATTTTTTAGCTTAATTATTAGTTTATAAAGTTAAAACAATCATTTATAAATCTTCATTTATTTATTGTTTCAGTGTCACATTAAACTAATATATAAAAAATACAATTAAAAACATTATCTTGCTATCATTTTTGGAAGTAGCAGCAATGAACTACAAGTTTAGAAATGAATACATGTGTTTCTCTCCCTCTCTGTCTGTCTCTGTCTCTCTCTTTCTTACAATCTCTCTCTCTTTTGCACTCTCTTTTCTCAGAAATATTTAGAAATAGAAGGTTTATTTCCAAATCACCCTTCATTTCTTCATCTTTTTTTGGATTTAGAGCTTACATTGTGTGGCAGTTTTAGGGGGACACAAGTTTTTGAAGGAACCTTGACAAGGTACCTGTGCTTGTACCATTTGTCTAAATGTGTTAACTAACTTAACTTTTTTTGTGAGATTATGAGTGAGTTATGTATTTTCTATGTGTCTTTATTTCCCAATTTTATGAGGATATTTCAATATGTACTTGAGCACAGGCCTGTCCGTGCTTAAAGTGACATTCAACAACAGATTTTGTTTCAATAAAAGATCTGTAATTCTTTGTATTACAAATTCCCCTTTTTACCATTAACAACAATGTTAGATTGATATAGTTTGTAACTCTCTGATTATCTTTTCTATAACCATATTCTGACAGGCCACTGATAAAATGTAATTTTCTTCTTAAACTATTGATTTACATTTTTGAAAATAATTAATTTATAGAAAATATATATACAGGGAGTGCAGAATTATTAGGCAAATTAGTATTTTGACCACATCATCCTCTTTATGCATGTTGTCTTACTCCAAGCTGTATAGGCTTGAAAGCCTACTACCAATTAAGCATATTAGGTGATGTGCATCTCTGTAATGAGAAGGGGTGTGGTCTAATGACATCAACACCCTATATCAGGTGTGCATAATTATTAGGCAACTTCCTTTCCTTTGGCAAAATGGGTCAAAAGAAGGACTTGACAGGCTCAGAAAAGTCAAAAATAGTGAGATATCTTGCAGAGGGATGCATCACTCTTAAAATTGCAAAGCTTCTGAAGCGTGATCATCGAACAATCAAGCGTTTCATTCAAAATAGTCAACAGGGTCGCAAGAAGCGTGTGGAAAAACCAAGGCGCAAAATAACTGCCCATGAACTGAGAAAAGTCAAGCGTGCAGCTGCCAAGATGCCACTTGCCACCAGTTTGGCCATATTTCAGAGCTGCAACATCACTGGAGTGCCCAAAAGCACAAGGTGTGCCATACTCAGAGACATGGCCAAGGTAAGAAAGACTGAAAGACGACCACCACTGAACAAGACACACAAGCTGAAACGTCAAGACTGGGCCAAGAAATATCTCAAGACTGATTTTTCTAAGGTTTTATGGACTGATGAAATGAGAGTGAGTCTTGATGGGCCAGATGGATGGGCCCATGGCTGGATTGGTAAAGGGCAGAGAGCTCCAGTCCGACTCAGACGCCAGCAAGGTGGAGGTGGAGTACTGGTTTGGGCTGGTATCATCAAAGATGAGCTTGTGGGGCCTTTTCGGGTTGAGGATGGAGTCAAGCTCAACTCAGTTTCTGGAAGACACCTTCTTCAAGCAGTGGTACAGGAAGAAGTCTGCATCCTTCAAGAAAAACATGATTTTCATGCAGGACAATGCTCCATCACACGCGTCCAAGTACTCCACAGCGTGGCTGGCAAGAAAGGGTATAAAAGAAGAAAATCTAATGACATGGCCTCCTTGTTCACCTTATCTGAACCCCATTGAGAACCTGTGGTCCATCATCAAATGTGAGATTTACAAGGAGGGAAAACAGTACACCTCTCTGAACAGTGTCTGGGAGGCTGTGGTTGCTGCTGCACGCAATGTTGATGGTGAACAGATCAAAACACTGACAGAATCCATGGATGGCAGGCTTTTGAGTGTCCTTGCAAAGAAAGGTGGCTATATTGGTCACTGATTTGTTTTTGTTTTGTTTTTGAATGTCAGAAATGTATATTTGTGAATTTTGAGATGTTATATTGGTTTCACTGGTAAAAATAAATAATTGAAATGGGTATATATTTGTTTTTTGTTAAGTTGCCTAATAATTATGCACAGTAATAGTCACCTGCACACACAGATATCCCCCTAAAATAGCTAAAACTAAAAACAAACTAAAAACTACTTCCAAAAATATTCAGCTTTGATATTAATGAGTTTTTTGGGTTCATTGAGAACATGGCTGTTGTTCAATAATAAAATTAATCCTCAAAAATACAACTTGCCTAATAATTCTGCACTCCCTGTACATTAATAGATATATTTATTTTATGTTAATAATATTAAAGGGACACTGAACCAAAAATATTTTATTTCATGATTCAGATAGATCATTAAATTGTAAGCAACTTTCTAATTTACTCCTATTATCAATTTTTATTCTTTCTCTTGCTATCTTTATTTGAAATGCCAAAATGTAAGTTTAGATGCCAGACCATTTTCGTTGAACAGCCTGGGTTGTTCTTGTTGATTGGAGGATAAATTCATCCACCAATAAAAAAGTGCTGTTCAGAGTTATGAACCAAAAAAGATGTCAAGAGAACAAAGAGAATTTGATAATGGGAGTATATTAAAAATTTGCTTAAAATGGCATGCTCTATCTGAATCAAGAAAAAATAAAAATGGGTTCAGTGTCCCTTTAAAATCTCTTGGCTAGATTACGAGTCTTCCGTTCTGAGCTGTACGGTGCTAACGTGCAGTTTTTTCTCACTGCTCACTTACCTGCAGTGCTGGTATTACAGGCTTTTACAAACTCGGTGTTAAAAGGCAAGAAGTAAGTGTAGAGCAAAATTGAGCTCCATACCGTACTTCAATACCAGCGCTGCTTAAGTGAGTGGTGAGCTGGTTATACATGCTCGTGCACGATTTCCCCAGAGACATCAATGGGGAGAGCCGGCTGAGAAAAAGTCTAACACCTGCCAAAAAGCAGCGTAAATCTCAGTAACGCAGCCCCATTGATTCCTATGGGGAAACACATTTTATGTTTACACCTTACACCCTAACATGAACCCAGAGTCTATACACCCCTAACCTTACACTATTAACTCCTAATCTGCCGCCCGACATCGCCGACACCTACATTATACTTATTAACCCCTAATCTGCCATCCCTAACATCGCCGCCACCTACATTATACTTATTAACCCCTAATAATAATATAATAATAATAATTTGTGATTTATATAGCGCTTTTCTCCCTGTGAGACTCAAAGCACTTTACAATTATACCAACATAAGACATAAAAGTTAGGAGTTTCTGAAGGTCAGATAAGCGGACTGAATGCCTGATGGAAGAGGTGGGTCTTTAGCTTTTTTTTTAAAAGTCTGTAAGGACGGTGCCTCTCTGATTGCGCATTGTAAAGAGTTCCAGAAAGTAGGGGCAGCGTGGCAGAATGCTCTGGAGCCTGAGTTTGTCCTTATTCTTGGCACTGAGAGGAGGGATGTGTTGGCTGACCTAAGTGAACAGGATGGGATGTAGGGTGTCAGGAGCTCTTTCAGGTACTGTGGGCCTTGGTTGTTTAAGGCTTTGAAGGTCAGCAGGCCAATTTTAAAATATGTTCGCCATTTAATTGGAAGCCAATGCAGGGAGTGGAGAACAGGTGTTATGTGGCAGGAGCGAGTTTGATTGGTCAATAGTCTGGCTGCTGCGTTTTGTACTGTCTGAAGGCGATGGAGTTATTTTTTTGGGAGGCCCAAGTAAAGTGCATTGCAGTAATCTAGCCTAGAGGATACAAATGCATGGATTAATGTTGGAATATCATCCGGTGGAATTAAGTGTTGTATCCTGGCTATGTTTTTCAGATGAAAGTAGGCAGATTTTATTACGGAGGAAGTCTGCTGTTTAAAAGATAGTCCAGAGTCAATCAGCACTCCGAGGTTTCGTACCTTTGCTGAACTAACGAGTTCAGAGCCTCCAAGCTCCAGGCCAGTTGGGTGATCGTGGGATATTTTTGATGCCCGGGATCCCCTCACCAAGAGTAACTCTGTTTTGTCCGGGTTCACTTTGAGACAGCTAGCATTCATCCATTCTATGAGGTCTGTTAAGCAACTGTTTATGCGGCATGCTGGGCCTGTAGTATCTGGAGCAAAGGAGAAGTAGAGTTGTGTGTCATCAGCATAACAATGATACATTTGGCCATGTCGGTTAATGATGTCCCTCAGTGGTAGTAAGTAAATTGCGAATAGCATGGGAGACAGGATAGATCCTTGTGGAACTCTGCAGGCCAGTTCTGTTGGTGCTGATGAGCTTGATCCTGATATTACTCTCTGTGATCTACCAGCGTGGAAAGATTTAAACCAGTTAAGGACTATGCCTCCTAGACCACAGATGTACTGCAAGCGCTCTATTAGAATCCTATGGTCAATGAAGTCAAATGCAGCTGAGAGATCCAGGAGGATTAGAGTGGAGTAATCACCTTTGTCTCTTGCCATGAGGAGATCATTTAGCACTCTGACGCTGTTTCAGTGCTGTGGCGGCATCTGAAGCCTGACTGGAAAAGATTGAATATGTTTAGGCGTGATAGATGGGCTTCCAGTTGAGTTGCCACTACTTTTTCAATTATTTTCCCCAGAAATGGGAGGTTGGATACTGGTCTGTAATTAGTCATGCAGTCTGGGTCTAATAAAGGTTTCTTTAGGAGTGGTTTTACCACAGCTTCTTTTAGAGGATCTGGAAAGTCTCCTGTTTTTAGTGAGTACTGCACTATTTTTGTGAGGACTGGGGCGAGTGTTTCAATGCATCCAGATATGAGCTGAGTTGGAGCAGGGTCTAAGTCACACGTAGTAGGGTGCAACTTTTGTATGGTGTTTTTAACTTCTTTTATATCCACATTTGTAAAAATGAACCATAAACTGGGGCAATCTGGCATTCCATTGTAGTGGTTCTGGTGTGTAACTGTTTGGCCTGCTGTGATAGCGGTTAGGATTGAGGAAATCTTGTCTCTGAAGAAGTTCGCAAATGCTTCACATTTATCCTGAGAAAATTTGGTGGGGCTAAGCATACATGCTGGTTTGCAGAGCCTTTCTACTGTGCGAAACAGTTGCCTGGGTCTATTGTGGGAGAGTGCAATTTTGTGTGATAAAAATGAAGATTTTTTCTGAGTTATCTTGGATTGATATTTATTTAGATGTTTGGTAAGAGCGGCTTTATCCTCTGGATCATGTGTTCTGCGCCACTTTCTCTCGAGCTTACATCCTGTTCTTTTCATTTCTCTGATGGAGCTATCAAACCATGGTGCCTTGTTGTGGGTTTGGACAGTGCGTATGCGAGATGGTGCAATGCTTTCTAGGGTGTCTCTCATGGTTTTGTTGTAGAGTCGGACTAAGGAGCTGGGGTCTTCGCAGGTGCCCATTAGTTCACTTAGATCCATATGTGATGCTACATCCAATGGTGTCACCCCTTTTAATGAGTGGTGTTTGACCAGGTTCTTGAGGCTGGTGTCTGGTTGATTGTGATACAATGGAGAAGTGAATGGAGTGGTGGTCTGACCAGGTAACTGGCTTTACAGTTACTGGTGACACTTCTAGTCCAGACTGAAACACTAGATCAAGTGTATGACCTTTTCTGTGGGTGGGAGTGGTGACTATTTGTGTAAAGCTGAGTGTACTCATCAAGGCTGAGGAGATCCTACCCAAGCAGGGATAGGGTGTTGTCAATCCAAGTGTTGAAGTCTCCTAATATAAGCCATCTGGGGTGTTCAAGGATTAAGCCAGCCAAAAGGTCTGGGAGTTCCTAAAGAAATCTCTTCACATCACTTGGGGGTCTGTATATTAGCAGTATTCGGAACCCTCTCTCTATTGAGAGGCTGGCAGCTACACATTCAAAAGATTGGGTTTTGTGGACTGATATTGGTCTGGGATTTAAGGATGATTTTGCACAGATCATAACTCCGTCTCCCTTGCGATCTTGTCTCGGGTGGTGGAACACTGTGTAATTGTCTGGAATAGCTGCCTCTAGAATAGGCCCTGCATTTTCATCTAACCATGATTCTGTGATGCATGCTAATTCGCATGTTTCAATAAGGTCGGAAATAATAGCTGTTTTGTTCTTTATTGATCTGGCATTGCATAGGATTGCTCTGATAGGACAGTCTTGGGATTCTGAGTTTTTGCTCTGTACTTTGGAGACAACGTGTCTTCTAATAGGGATCACACAAAGAGATTTTCTTGATTTGATTTGATTTGTGCGGTTTTTGTGGCTTTTAGGTTGGATCACTTCAATTGGGCTTGCGGGTTTAAAGGGTGGTGGGGCAGCTGTGATAGTGTCAGGATATAGAACTTTAAATTTTGATTTTCCTCCACGACAGCCCCTGTCGGTCCCTTTGAAAATGCTGAGTGATTTTAGGGTAGCCACTAGTGAGGGACTGAGTGCTGCAACCGCTTTTTGGGGTCTTAAGGAGTGCAGATGTGAGGGCGTATAGGTGGTCATTCCCTCTGCAGTGAAGGGGTTAAAATAGCTTCTAGTATTTGTAGGAATGTTAGCAGTGGGGGCTGGTTACATTGCCCTGCTCTATAGGATTCAGGCCAGAGTGAGGTGTGAGATTTTGCACTTCAGGCTGCATTGTAGATAACAGATTAGAAAGCATGCAGGGATTTAAAACCAATGTATTTTAGTAAAATAGACTTAATAAATTAGTTTTTCTTGTGTTTAGAAATGAAATCTGAGCATTGCTAAATGGATGATGAAATCCAAAACCCAATTTGTGCATGGGTTCAGTCTGTTTTTTTTTTTAGTTTAAGTGTACTTTTGTTTGTGGTGTTCAGCTGAAGGTATCTCTTTCTGGTAGTAAAATGGTCCGGTGGGAGTATATTTCCATCCGTTGAGTATCTCGCTTTAGTAATGTCATCTGTTCAATTATTATGTTGTGCGTTTTGTGGAGTCGGTATTGGTCCTTGAAATAATTATGATGAATTTTGAATGTAAGAAGGTTAAAATTAAGATAAATCCAGAAGAGGTCAGGAGCCCGAGGAAAGTGTGGCAGCCAGCAGCGGCACCTAAATCTGCTGCCCCCAACATCGCCTACACCTACATTATATTTAACCCCTAATCTCCCTCTCCCAATGTCACCACAACCTACCTACATTTATTAACCCCTAATCTGCCACCCCCCAACATCGCCGCAACTATTCTAAATTTATTAACCCTTTAAACCTAAGTCTAACCCGAACACCCCCTAACTTAAATATAATTTAAATAAATCTAATAGTTACATTGTAGCTATCTTAGGGTTTAATTATTTTTTTACAGGCAAGATTGTATTTATTTTAACTAGGTAGAATAGTTACTAAATAGTTATTAACTATTTAATTACTACCTAGCTAAAATAAATACAAATTGACCTGTAAAATAAAACCTAACCTATGTTACACTAACACCTAACACTACACTACAATTAAATCAATTACCTACATTAAATACAATTAAAAAAATGAAATTTAGTGTTTGTTTTTTTTGTAATTTAGTATAGTTTATTTTATTGAATTTTAGTTTAGATATTTGTAGTTTATTTAATTTATTGATAGTGTAGGTATATTTGTAACTTAGGTTAGGATTTTTTTTTACAGGTAAATTGGTAATTATTTTAACTAGGTAGCTATTAAATAGTTATTAGCTATTTAATAGCTATTGTACCTAGTTAAAATAAATACCAAGTTACCTGTAAAATAAATATAAACCCTAAAATAGCTACAATGTAATTATTAATTACATTGTAGCTATCTTACGGCTAGATTTAGAGTTTGGCATTAGCCGTCAAAACCAGAGTTAGAGGCTCCTAACGCTGGTTTTGGGCTACCGCTGGTATTTAGAGTCAGTCAGGAAAGGGTCTAACGCTCACTTTGCAGCCGTGACTTTTCCATACCGCAGATCCCCTTACATCAATTGTGTATCCTATCTTTTCAATGGGATCTTTCTAACGCCGGTATTTAGAGTCGTGGCTGAAGTGAGCGTTAAAAATTTAACGACAAAACTCCAGCCGCAGAAAAAAAACAGGAGTTAAGAGCTTTCTGGGCTAACTCCGGTTCATAAAGCTCTTAACTACTGTGCTCTAAACTCTAAGCTCTTAACTACTGTGCTCTAAAATACACTTACACTCATAAACTACCTATGTACCCCTAAACCGAGGCCCCCCCACATCGCCGCCACTCTATTAAAAAATTTTAACCCCTAATCTGCCGACCGCACACCGCCGCCACCTACGTTATCCCTATGTACCCCTAATCTGCTGCCCCTAATACCGCCGACACCTACATAATATTTATTAACCCCTAATCTGCCGCCCCCGCTATCGCTGACACCTGCATATTTTTTTAACCCCTAATCTGCCGCTCTGTACACCGCCGCAACCTACATTATACCTATGTACGACTGAAGTCTTCTATCAAGCGGCATCTTCAATCTTCTTTCTTCCGGATCCATGTAGTTCATCCCGCCGACGCGGAACATCCATCTTCACCGATGACTTCCCGATGAATGACGGTTCCTTTAAGGGACGTCATCCAAGATGGCGTCCCTCGAATTCCGATTGGCTGATAGGATTCTATCAGCCAATCGGAATTAAGGTAGGAAAATTCTGATTGGCTGATGGAATCAGCCAATCAGATTCAAGTTCAATCCGATTGGCTGATCCGATCAGCCAATCAGATTGAGCTTGCATTCTATTGGCTGATCGGAACAGCCAATAGAATGCGAGCTCAATCTGATTGGCTGATCGGATCAGCCAATCGGATTGAACTTGAATCTGTTGGTGAAGATGGATGTTCCGCGTCGGCGGGATGAACTACATGGATCCGGAAGAAAGAACATTGAAGATGCCACTTGATAGAAGACTTCAGTCGGATCATGGACCTCTTCAGCTCCCGCTTGGATGAAGACTTCAGCCGGATCATGGACATCTTCAGCCCCCCGCTTGGGCTTGGATCAAGACATCGGAGGCTCTTCTGGATTGATCGTGAACCCGGCATGGTGAAGATAAGGTAGGGAGATCTTCAGGGGCTTAGTGTTAGGTTTATTTAAGGGGGGTTTGGGTTAGATTAGGGGTATGTGGGAGGTGGATTGTAATGTTGGTTAGTTTATTTCATTGTATTTATTTGTAGGTATTGTATTTAATTAATTTATTGATAGTGTAGTGCTAGGTTTAATTGTAGATAATTGTAGGTAGTTTATTTAATTTATTTATTGATAGTGTAGTGTTAGGTTTAATTGTAACTTAGGTTAGGATTTATTTTACAGGTAATTTTGAAATTATTTTAACTAGGTAGCTATTAAATAGTTATTAACTATTTAATAGCTATTGTACCTGGTTAAAATAAATACAAAGTTGCCTGTAAAATAAATATTAATCCTAAAATAGCTAAAATATAATTATAATTTATATTGTAGCTATATTAGGGTTTATTTTACAGGTAACTATTTAGCTTTAAATAGGAATAATTTATTAAATAAGAGTTAATTTATTTTGTTAGATTTAAATTATATTTTACTTAGGGGGGTGTTAGTGTTAGGGTTAGACTTAGCTTTAGGGGTTAATACATTTATTAGAGTAGCGGTGCGGTCCGGTCGGCAGATTAGGGGTTAATTATTGTAGGTAGGTGGAGGCGACGTTGGGGACGGCAGATTAGGGGTTAATAAATATAATATGGGGTCGGCGGTGTTAGGGGCAGCAGATTAGGGGTACATAGGGATAACGTAGGTTGCGGCGGTGTACGTAGAGGCAGATTAGGGGTTAATAATAATATGCAGGGGTCAGCGATAGCGGGGGCGGCAGATTAGGGGTTAATAAGTGTAAGGTTAGGGGTGTTTAGACTCGGGTACATGTTAGGGTGCAAGGTGCAGACTTAGGAAGTGTTTCCTCATAGGAAACAATGGGGCTGCGTTAGGAGCTGAACGCTGCTTTTTTGCAGGTGTTAGTTTTTTTTTCAGCTCAAACAGCCCCATTGTTTCCTATGGGGGAATCGTGCACGAGCACGTTTTTGAAGCTGGCCGCGTCCGTAAGCACCGCTAGTATTTAGAGTTGTAGTGGCGGTAAATTATGCTCTACGCTCCCTTTTTGGAGCCTAATGCACTGAAAACGCAGCCATTCTGTGAACTCTAAATACCAGCGGTATTTAAAAGGTGCGGGGAAAAAAAGCATGCGTTAGCTACGTGGGTCGTTACCGACAAAACTCTAAATCTAGCCGTTAGGGTTTATTATATAGGTAAGTATTTAGATTCAAATAGGAATATTTTAATTAATAATATTAATATTAATTAGATCTATTTTAATAAGAATTTAGTTAGGTATGTTAGAGTTAGATAGGGTTATTATACTTAATATATATATAATATAATAATATAATTAGGGTTAATATAGTTAATATAGCTGGCAGCGGTGTAGGGGGATTAAATTAGGGGTTAATATTTATAAATAGATGGCGGTGGTGTAAGGGGCTCACTTTAGGGGGTAGGTAAGGTAGATGGCGGTGGGGTAGGAGCTCACTTTAGGGGGTAGGTAAGGTAGATGGCGGCAGGGTAGGGGCTTACTTTAGGGTGTAGGTAAGGTAGCTGGCGACAGTGTAGGGGGATCACATTAGAGAGTTATACTTTTATTGTTGGTGGTGGCGGGGTCCGGGAGCGGCGGTTTAGGGGTTAATAACTTTATTAGGGATTGCGGTGGGGGATTGCGGTTGACAGGTAGATAGACATTGCGCATGCGTTAGGTTTTATTTGGCAGGTAGTTTAGGTAGTTACGGGGCTCCAATAGACAGCGCAAGGCTTACTACGGCTGCATTTTGTGGCGAGGTGAAAATGGACTAAGATTTCTCCATTTTCACCACGTAAGTCCTTACGCTGTATATTGGATACCAAACTGCGCTGGTTTGGTATACCTACCTATGGCCCAAAAAACTATGGACGAAGGCAGAAATATGCGAGCGTAACTTCTAGGTTACACCGTATATGTGATACCAAACCAGCGCAAATTTCGGCGGCGGCGGCTTTTGCGGGCGACGCTGCATATCGGATCGGGCCCCTGAGGCGTAGGGAGCAGGATCGCTACGAAGCGATCAGATCACTAATCCGGAGATGTGAGTATAATTTATCCAGTGTATTGACATACATGACGCACATAAAATAAAAATCAGAGGATTAAATAGGAAAATATTTTAAACATTGATATTCATAATATTTGTATTTGTTGATAAAAAAGACACAAAACATTCAAAAAAACAAAAAATATATATATATATTGATTTCATTGTTAATAGATTATATATTACATAATTATTAATAAATATATATATGATAATATATGTATATTTACTTTAATTGCGATAGATAAATATATAGATAGATAGAGATGTGTGTATTTGTATATATATATATATATATATATATATATATATATATATTTATTTATATCTAAATCTTAAAATGTTTTTCTATTTTAATTTTGTTTAGTATGGAATATATAATCTCAATGCATTTAAAAAACATTTACATCAAACATAATATTAGAATATAACTGATTCTAATGTTGACATTCATCATTGTATGATTGCAGATCAAGGCCACGAGAGAGGAGACCAAGATATCTCATGCCGGTCTCCATGGACAGCCCCAGGAGCAACAGGGCATCGCCTCCGCTGCCTGTCAGCCTACAGCCTATGAGAGAGGGAGAATCTGGCACATCTTCTTCTGATGTGTCAGATACAGAAGGTAATTTAACATATCAACATGTTCGTATTATTTAACTGTAAAAGACAGATAACCAAAAAATATTGTTTAATAATGCAGTTTCATCAGGAATGTATTATTGCCTATGAACACAAGTTCGGTGCCCAGGGCATCAGATTTGGGATGGGCAGCACACCTGTCCTATCCTATATCTAAAAACATTCCTACAGTATAGTAAATGATAATGTGTAGGCATTTAAAGAGAAACAAGGCACAAGGATTGATTAAAGCTTACAGGCAGTGCAACATTAAAAAATTACTTAATTTAGAGCAGGCACCATTTTTGCTGTTGAAGCATTAAACATGAGAAAATAGACCATGGATATGCTTCCAAAGTGAGACTACAGGAGAAAACCTTTTTGTGACAATATGCTGCCTCCCCTTATCAGTTGCGGTAGGTCTGCAAGCAGAGTGCTTATTGCAGGTATTAGCAGCTAATAAAATGAAATGTGTCTGTACACTGCTTCGATCAACTTGTAATTTCTAATCATAAACTCTTGGGATAATGTATGTAAGCTAATAATAGCTAACTTTAGATGCATTCATTAAGACATAGAGAAAATATGCAAGACAGAATTAAATATTTTCATTAATTAACTTTATGGAATTTTGTTACATTGTTGCATGTAAAGGGCAATGATTTTTTCAAAGTATATTATTCTTTACCACCATTAATTCCTCAACTTTTTACCTCCCTCCACTCAATCAATCATTATAGATCAAATGACTCCCTTTATCCCATATTTAAATACTTTAATTAACACTTTTCTATTCTCTCTACCTCCATTCATGCTTTCCTTTCCTTAACTTTGTTTACACTCCCCTTCCTTTCTCTCACTTCTCTCATAGATAAAATAGTATGAGATGCATGCAATTCAGCTAGGGTTTCTACCTCGGCCATGTTTTCCTGGGCACTTATAAGTTAAACATGCTGCAGGGTGTGCATAGAGGGACATGTATAGTGCTGTCTTGGGTTACTATTTTTGGCCTGTCAAGCAGCACAATGCATGTTCCCCTCTACACACCCTGCAAAATGTGTAACTCATAAGTGTCCAGGAAAACATGGCCAAGGAGGAAACTCTAAATTCTACACACCTGAATGCAAAAAAAGAATGAAAAAAAGAAAAATCACACAATAACATCAAAAATAAAAAATACTTTGAAATTTAGAGTACCTAGGGAAGAACAAATCAGAAATACACCACTGAGTTTTATGTTAGCGATTGTGTTTTAAGAGATTTGATTGATATCATTCAGTTCTCATAACCGTCATAACCATAATCTAGGGCTTGTCACATATTAATCATCCTAACATTGATTTGTGTTTGTGCTTCTTCTCTGACAGCTGAAAATGAGGAATCCTCAGCATAGGATTTGGCACCAGCAGCCCTGAGTCCAGAGGGAAGTGTTGACGAGGTGGCTGATACTGAATGTAAGCATTTATCATATCACGTTTTTTCAATGCTATATTGATTGTGAATTAGTAGACCATCATTTGTTTTGTTTTTGAGAACAATGTGGAATATAACCTAGGCCTTGACACATATTCAACATCCCTAACAATGGCCAAGATTACGAGTTTTGCGTTAGAGGCTGTGTGGTGCTAACCAGCAGTTTTCTCTCACCGCTCACTTACCTGCAGCGCTGGTATTACAAGTTTTTACAAACCCGCCATTAAAAGACAAGAAGTGAGCGTTGAGCAAAATTTTGCTCATTACCACACTCCAATACCAGTGCTGCTTAAGTCATCGGTGAGCTAGTGTAACGTGCTCGTGCACGATTTCCCCATAGGAATCAACATGGAGAGCTGGCTGAAAAAAAAAATAAAGCAGCGTAAAGCTCCCTAACTCAGCCCTATTGTCAGGGTATTCACTATTACAATCCTGTCCCTTTAATTCTGAATCCTCTCTTCCTATTTAAGGCCCCTCCTCTCTATGCTCCTCGCTTGGTAATTTGAATCAGTTACTTTATGTGACTCCTCTCTGAAGACACCTAGCCCTTTCCTCAATCTGTGGGGATTTCTTACTTGTTGCTTTGAATCTTTACAGCCTACATTAATCCTTCATTGCTGTGTGCCGGTGTGCCTATTCTATTACTTGCAGTTTCTTAGGAACCAAAGGAGCAGCTTTCAATTCCCTAACTGTTACACCGAGTGGCTGTGACGTCACACCCGGCATCTCAGCGTGTCTGCAGCGTGTGTACCGCGCTGTGTCCTTTCTACAAACAAGCATTCAGGATACCGTAAGGCTTTCATCTGGCTCTGACTTAGCCTTCCAAATAACCATCAGGAATTGGTCTGTATATTTTATTACTCTATTTGGATATCATTATGTCTCTCAAGTAAGCAAACTTCCTAAGCACTGTATTCAATGACTGTTACTATCACTAAACTGCAGGATTAACTTCAACTGACTGTTACATTGCCTACTCTGTTTGAACTGCTGCTTGATTAACATCATTTGCTGTGACCACCTTGAACCTGATTAAGTGACTTATCGTTTGTTACTATCTTATCCTTGCATAATCTATATCTGATAACATAATCCAAAATATCATTCTAACTACATATAATATTCCTGAAGTGCTGAATTCCTAACAAATACATTTTGGCCTAATTACAATATCTCTTTGTACTACATCTGTTTGTATTACATTCCATTTCACTACCTGTCTTCTTTGTATATGTGTCAGCTATATCATTTAATCACTAAGTAATTAGTTGATTAACTACCTATTCTATCTATAGATACTCCTCCTATCTGTTGATATACAGGCATCCTGTAACCTGGTTGCGTGACAGCTCCGTTTTCACTCTGTACCCTGCAGTAGTGACCCTCAGTTCAATGAGCAAAACCGGATTCCTGTAAGTTAAATCTGTGTGAATCCAAGGTTTGGTGTGAGGCTGAGTGGTCCTACTATAGCGGATACTAGGTACCTAAACTTATTTACCACCTGTTCTAACACATAACACTATAGAACTTAACATATTACCAAGCCTAAATAAAAGTACCTCTATCCACTATCATGGAGTTGAGTGAGCTTTCCAATAGAGTGGGTTCTCTAGCACAAAGTATGGATAGTATGTTACAGGGTTTAAGAGAGATACAAATTGAGAACCAGAATATTAGAAAATTTATTAATGAGCATATGGCAACTAAACCTTCTACTTCTGAGATTACACCGGAGCCTGTTGTGAGTCCGCCAGAGAAATTCTCTGGGGACAGGTCCATGTTCAGAGACTTTAGAAATTCTTGCACTCTTATGTTCACTTTGAAACCTAGGTCTTATCCTACTGACAGAATCAAAGTTTTGACTGTGATTTCTTTTTTTCGTGGAGAAGCTAAATCTTGGGCCAACACTTTCTATGAGACTGATGATCCCATATTAAATTCTCTTGATTCTTTTTTTTCTGCGATGTCCCTTTTATATGAGGATCATAACAAGCAGAATACTGCTGAAACAGCTTTGAGATCCTTACGCCAAGGGAAAAGGATGGTAGAGGAATACATAACAGACTTTAAAAGATGGGCTCCTGACACTTTATGGAACAACCCAGCTCTGAAAAATCAATTTCGCTTGGGCCTCAGTGACTCATTAAAAGATGAACTTGCTAGAGGTATCATTCCAGATGTTCTCGAGGATCTCATGACTTTATGTATTGGTATTGACCGGAGACTCAGGGAAAGGAAATATGAAAAATCCACAACTGACATCACTCCTAAGAAATACACTCCCTATCATATAAATCTTCCTACCCATGCTACCAAGAATGTTGATGAACCCATGGATGTTGCTGTGATTAGAGGCCCTCTAAAGCCTGAAGAGAAAGCCAGACGCAAACTGCTTAATTTGTGCCTCTATTGTGCCGAAAAGGATCATGGCGTAAGGGATTGCCAATCTCTCCTTCGTCAAAAGAAGGGTAAGAGAGTGAGATTTAAGCACAATGTTAATATGGTTAATAATAATTTGCTTCATTTATCAATCCCTCTCTCGTTGCAGTGGGATCAGCAGAAGATAGACGTACAGGCCGTAATTGACTCTGGAGCATCTGGGAATTTCATAGATTTAGTTTTTGTTGATAAGCACAAAATACCACTAATAAAAAAGAGTGTTGCACTAGCCATCCGTTTGGTTGATGGATCATTTTTTAGTTCTGGTCCTATTCACACCATACAGTTCCACTTAAGGTTACCTCAGACTCAGGGCATACTGAGTTGATATCTTTTGATGTTTTACCAAGTTCTGTCTACCCTATGATACTTGGTATTCAGTGGTTGTCTATGCATAACCCCACTATTTCTTGGACAGACTCTACTGTAGTTTTTGATTCTCAGTACTGCAAGCAATTCTGCACTCATACACTTTGTCATATTAATGTAGAGACATTACCAGATTGCTACAAAGAATATGCTGATGTTTTTGATAAGGTTGAGGCAGCCACACTTCCACCACATAGGAAGTATGACTGCCCTATTGATCTCATTCCTAACTGCACCATTCCATATGGTCATATATATCCTTTGTCCCAACCTGAACTAGCACACCTTAAGGAATATCTAGACGAAAACTTGAAAAAAGGGTTTATACGTCCATCCACTTCCTCTGCAGGTGCTGCTATGTTTTTTGTGAAAAATAAAGATGGCAGTTTACGCCCCATTATAGATTACAGACAACTGAATAAATGTACTAAGAAAAACAGATATCCCCTGCCTCTCATTCCTGAACTAATTGAGCACCTTCAGGGTGCCACCATCTACACCAAGCTCGATCTTAGGGGTGCATACAATTTAATCAGGATGAGAGCAGGGGATGAGTGGTTAACGGCTTTCCGTACACGATACGGACTTTACGAATACACAGTAATGCCGTTTGGGCTCTGCAACGCCCCAGCCACTTTCCAGTGCTTCATAAATGATGTTTTTCACGACCTTCTGGATGTATGTATTGTTATCTATTTAGATGACATTCTTGTCTATTCAGACACTTTTGAAAATCATTTAAAACATGTAAAATTAGTTTTATCTCGTTTAAGACAACATCATCTCTACGCCAAACTAGAGAAATGTATATTTAATACTAACTCTATTTCATTTCTGGGTTACTGTATCTCTCCTACTGGGATTACTATGGAGACCAGTAAAGTAGAAGCTATACTCAAATGGCCAGTACCCTCATGTAAAAAAGATGTCCAGAGGTTTCTTGGTTTTGCGAATTTTTATAGAAAATTCATTAAAGATTTCTCACATATTGTCAAACCATTAACAACTTTAACTAAGAAACATATCAGGTTTTCATGGGATAGTAAAGCTCAGGACTCTTTCACTACCCTCAAGAATAAATTTACTTCAGCCCCTATTTTGCAATTCCCAGATCCCAGTTGTCATGTTACGCTTGAGGTTGATGCTTCTGAATTTGCAATAGGGGCTGTTCTATCCCAGAGGGCCTCTCAAGAACAGCCATTACATCCTGTTGCATTCTACTCTCGTGTCATGAGCTCAGCTGAGATAAACTATGGTATTGGTGATAAGGAATTGTTTGCCATCAAATCCGCATTGGAATTCTGGAGGCATATCCTGGAAGGTACAAAATTTCCAATTACTATTTACACAGACCATCGTAATTTAGAGTATTTAAAGTCAAACAAGACCCTGACTTCTCGTCAAGTCCGCTGGAGCCTTTTCTTTTCACGTTTTGATTATGTGATCACCTATCGTCCAGGTTCTAAGAATCTTAAGGCAGATACCCTCTCTCGTATACCTCCTAAGCCACAAGATCATTTGACACCTGCCTCAGTGATACCTGCGGACAGAATCATTTGTTTAACAAACGATTTTTTGGAGACCCTAAAGCTGCAACAGAAGGAGGATTCATTAATAACACACCTCAATCTAAATAAACATTCTGATGAACTGTTCTATCATCATGATCAGCTATATGTACCCAAGGATCTCAGGAATCAACTTTTAGCAGCAGCTCATGATTCCTCTTTAGCAGGTCATCCTGGCGTACATAGGACTCTTCATATCCTCTCAAGGAATTATTGGTGGCCCAAAATGTCTGATACAATCAAGCAATACATCAAAACATGTTTTCTTTGCACTACTAAAAAACATCAACATACACGTCCCTACGGATACCTTCTATCTCTTCCAATACCTGAAAGACCTTGGGCAGATATTGCCATGGACTTTATTGTCGATCTGCCACCTTCTGCTAACTTCAACACTATCATGGTCATTGTTGATCTTTTTTCTAAAATGGCCCATTTCCTGCCACATAGAGGTCTACCCACAGCTCAAGAAACAGCTACTCTTTTCATAGATCATATTGTCAAATTACATGGTCTACCAAATTCCATTACTAGTGACAGAGGTTCTCAGTTTACCTCTAGATTTTGGGAACATCTTTGTAAATCCCTCAACATCTCTAGGAGGTTAAGTACAGCTTTTCATCCACAAACCAATGGGCAGACTGAGAGAACAAATCAAGCCCTGGAACAGTATCTCCGTTGTTACTGTTCTCTAGAACAAGATAACTGGCATTCTCTCCTTTCCACTGCTGAATTTGCTCATAATAACATGCTCAACTCCTCCACTAAAATGTCTCCATTTTTCCTTAACTACGGTTTTCATCCTTCTTATGACATTCAGACTCCAAAAAATTCTCCTATACCCGTTGTTAATGATAAAATCAATACCTTAGTGAAAGGTTTCGCCACTGTTAAACAACTACTACTCGATGCTCAAAAAGCTCAAAAACATTACTACGATCTACGACGTTCTAAACCTCCCGAATATAAGGTGGGAGATAAAGTTTGGTTAAGCACGAAGAATATAAGATTACAAGTTCCTTCCAAAAAGCTCGCTTCACTTTATTTGGGTCCCTTTGAAATTAAGAATGTTGTTAATGTTAATGCAGTCACTCTTCAACTACCTTCTTCCATGAGAATTCATCCAACATTTCATGTCTCACTCCTTAAACCCTATGCTTCTATCAGGGCTACATCTTCGATGGATACTTCTTTAACTCATGTGACAGATGAGAAGGAGTACGAGATTGATTCTATTCAAGATTCTCGATACTTTCGAAACCACCTTCAGTATTTGGTCAGTTGGAAGGGTTATGGACCTGAAGAAGACTCTTGGGAGCCTGCTACTAATGTTATGGCTCCGCGCTTGGTTTCCTTGTTCCATAGGAGGAATCCACACCGTCCAGGTCCTTGATCCGCTGAGCGGCTCCTTGAGGGGGGTGTCCTGTCAGGGTATTCACTATTACAATCCTGTCCCTTTAATTCTGAATCCTCTCTTCCTATTTAAGGCCCCTCCTCTCTATGCTCCTCGCTTGGTAATTTGAATCAGTTACTTTATGTGACTCCTCTCTGAAGACACCTAGCCCTTTCCTCAATCTGTGGGGATTTCTTACTTGTTGCTTTGAATCTTTACAGCCTACATTAATCCTTCATTGCTGTGTGCCGGTGTGCCTATTCTATTACTTGCAGTTTCTTAGGAACCAAAGGAGCAGCTTTCAATTCCCTAACTGTTACACCGGGTGGCTGTGACGTCACAACCGGCATCTCAGCGTGTCTGCAGCGTGTGTACCGCGCTGTGTCCTTTCTACAAACAAGCATTCAGGATACCGTAAGGCTTTCATCTGGCTCTGACTTAGCCTTCCAAATAACCATCAGGAATTGGTCTGTATATTTTATTACTCTATTTGGATATCATTATGTCTCTCAAGTAAGCAAACTTCCTAAGCACTGTATTCAATGACTGTTACTATCACTAAACTGCAGGATTAACTTCAACTGACTGTTACATTGCCTACTCTGTTTGAACTGCTGCTTGATTAACATCATTTGCTGTGACCACCTTGAACCTGATTAAGTGACTTATCGTTTGTTACTATCTTATCCTTGCATAATCTATATCTGATAACATAATCCAAAATATCATTCTAACTACATATGATATTCCTGAAGTGCTGAATTCCTAACAAATACATTTTGGCCTAATTACAATATCTCTTTGTACTACATCTGTTTGTATTACATTCCATTTCACTACCTGTCTTCTTTGTATATGTGTCAGCTATATCATTTAATCACTAAGTAATTAGTTGATTAACTACCTATTCTATCTATAGATACTCCTCCTATCTGTTGATATACAGGCATCCTGTAACCTGGTTGCGTGACAGCTCCGTTTTCACTCTGTACCCTGCAGTAGTGACCCTCAGTTCAATGAGCAAAACCGGATTCCTGTAAGTTAAATCTGTGTGAATCCAAGGTTTGGTGTGAGGCTGAGTGGTCCTACTATAGCGGATACTAGGTACCTAAACTTATTTACCACCTGTTCTAACACATAACACTATAGAACTTAACACCTATTGATTCCTATGGGGAAATACAATTTATGTCTACACCTAACACCCTAACATGAACCCCGAGTCTAAACACCCATAATCTTACACTTATTAACCCCTAATCTGCCGCCCCTGACATCGCCGACACCTACATTATAATTATTAACCCCTAATTTGCCGCTCTGGACACCGCCGCCACCTACATTATACTTATGAACCCCTAATCTGCTGCTCCCAACATCGCCGAACCCTACATTATATTTATTAACCCCTACTCTGCCACCCCCAATGTCGCTGCCACCTACCCACACTTATTAACCCCTAATCTGCCGCCTCAACGTTGCCGCCACTATAATAAACACATTAACCCCTAAAACGCTGCAATCCCGCCTCGCAAACATTAGTTAAATATTATTAACCCCTAATCTGCTGGCCCTAACATCGACGACACCTACCTACATTTATTAACCCCTAATCTGCCGACCCCAACGTCGCCGCCACTATATTAAAGTTATTAACCCCTAAACCTAACACCCCCTAACTTAAATATAATTAAAAGAAATCGAAATAAATATTCCTATCATTAACTAAATTATTCCTATTTAAAACTAAATACTTACCTGTAAAATAAAACCTAAGACTAACCCCTTGAAGATCACCTTACCTGGAGAAGTCTTCATCCAACCGAAGTGGTCCTCCAGACGGGCAGAAGTCTTCATCCAGACAGCATCTTCTATCTTCATTTATCCAGCAGAGGGGGTCCATCTTCAAGACATCCGACGCGGAGCATTCTCTTCATCCGACAGCTAACACTGAATGAAGGTTCCTTTAAATGACGTCATCTAAGATGGCGTCCCTTCAATTCCGATTGGCTGATAGAATTCTATCAGCCAATCGGAATTAAGGTAGAAAAAATCCTATTGGCTGATGCAATTAGCCAATAGGATTGAGCTTGCATTCTATTGGCTGATTGGAACAGCCAATAGAATGCCAGCTCAATCCTATTGGCTGATTGGATCAGCCAATAGGATTGAGCTTCAATCCTATTGGCTGATTGCATCAGCCAATAGGATTTTTTCTACCTTAATTCCGATTGGAATTCTTTCAGCCAATTGGAATTGAAGGGACGCCATCTTGGATGATGTCATTTAAAGGAACCTTCATTTAGTGTTAGCCGTCGGATGAAGAGTATGCTCTGCGTCGGATGTCTTGAAGATGGACCCGCTCCGCGCCGGATGGATGAAGATAGAAGATGCCATCTGGATGAAGACTTCTGCCCATCTGGAGGACCACTTCGCCCGGCTTGGATGAAGATTTCTCCCGGCTTCGTTGAGGACTTCGGCCTGGTTGGGTGATCTTCAAGGGGTTAGTGTTAGGTTTTTTTAAGGGGGTATTGGGTGGGTTTTAGAGTAGGGTTGGTTGTGTGGGTGATGGGTTTTAATGTCGGGGGGGATTTGTAATTTTTTTTACAGGTAAAAGAGCTGATTACTTTGGGGCAATGCCCCGCATAAGGTCATTTTAAGGACTATTTGTAATTTAGTGTAGGGTAGGGCTTTTTTTATTTTGGAGGGGCTTTTTTATTTAGTTAGTGGGATTAGATTAGGTGTAATTAGTTTAAAAATCTTGTAATTTGTTTATTATTTTCTGTAATTTAGCATTTGTTTTTTTTGTACTTTAGCTAATTGTATTTAATTGTATTTAATTGTATTTATTTTAGGGAATTAATTTAATTATAGTGTAGTGTTAGGTGTTAGTGTAACTTAGGTTAGTTTTTATTTTACAGGTCAATTTGTATTTATTTTAGCTAGGTAGTTATTAAATAGTTAATAACTATTTAATAACTATTCTACCTAGATAAAATAAATACAAACTTGTAAAATAAAAATAAACCCTAAGATAGCTACAATGTAACTATTGGTTATATTGTAGCTAGCTTATGGTTTATATTATAGGTGAGTATTTAGTTTTAAATAGAAATAATTTAGTTAATGATAGTATTTTTTATTTAGATTTCTTTTAATTATATTTAAGTTAGGGGGGTTAGGGTTAGACTTAGATTTAGGGGTTAATAACTTTAGTATAGCAGCGGTAGGTAGGTATTGGCGATGTTAGGGACGGCAGATTAGGGGTTAATAATATTTAACTAATGTTTGCGAGGCAGGAGTGCGGCGGTTTAGGGGTTAATATATTTTTTATAGTGGCGACGATGTCTGGTTCGGCAGATTAGGAGTTAATTTTTTTTTAGTGTTTGCGATGCGGGAGGGCCTCGGTTTAGGGGTTAATAGGTAGTTTATGGGTGTTAGTGTACTTTTTAGCCCTTTAGTTAAGAGTTTTATGCTACGGCATTGTAGTGTAAAACTCTTAAAGGGCCACTAAACCCAAAATCTTTCATGATTCAGATAGAGAATAGAAATTTAAACAACATTACAATTTACTTCCATTATTTATTTTGCTTCATTTTTTAAATATCCTTAGTTGAAGAAAAAACAATGCACATGGTGAGCCAATCACACGAGGCTTCTATATGCAGCAACCAATCAGCAGCTAATGAGCATATCTACATATGCTTTTCATCAAAGAATATCAAGAGAATAAAACAAATTAGATAATATAAGTAAATTAGAAAGATGTTTAAAATTGCATTCTCTTTATAAATCATAAAAGAAAAAATGTGGGTGGCATGTCCCTTTAACTACTGACTTTAGAATGCGTTACCAGTCTTGACAGGAGAGGGTCTACCGCTCACTTTTTGGCAGACTCGTAATACCGGCGCTATGCAAGTCCCATTGAAAAAAGAGGATACGCAATTTACGTAAGTGGATTTGTTGTATTTCCAAGTCTGGCCAAAAAAGTGAGCGTTGAGTCTGTACCTTCAAGACTCGTAATACCAGCGGGCGTTAAAAAGCAGCGTTAGGACCGGCTAGCGCTGCTTTTTAAGCCTAACGCAAAACTCATAATCTAGCCGAATGTTTTTGTGTTTCGTGCTTCTTCTCGGACAGCTGAAGGAGATGAATACGCCACATCAGCCAGGAGTCCGGAGGGGAGTCTTGATGAGGTGGCTGATACTGAATGTAAGCATTTATCATATCATGTTTTTTCACTGCTATATTGATAGTGAATTTGTAGACCCTCATTTTTTTTTTTAAATTCAAACATGTGGAGTATAATCATCTAGGCCATTACACGTATTATAAATCCATAACAATGGTTTTGTTTTGTGCTTCTTCTCGGACAGCTGAAACTGATGATGATGAGACAGAATATGCGGCCACAGCAGAAGAGGAGGTGGCGGCAACAGAAAGTAGGAATCTTTCATATGATGTTTTATAACTTATATATTGAAAGTGAATTGTTGTAACATATTTCATTTTGTGTTTTATTACAGCTGTCGAACAGGGCACACAGACAGAACCTTTAATTCCACATTTATTTGGAAATCTAAGACAAGCGCTTGAAAATGTTGTGGAGGCTGTGCGCCAAATCCAGGAATCCCTTCTTGAATTTTAATTATTTTATTATATATATATATTTTATTTTGATATCCAAGTTTTATAAATAATAAAACGTTTATATTAAGAATATCATGTTGTCGCTACATTATTTTAAGGATTATCTTAAAGGGACATAAACATTAAATATATGTTTAATCATCTATAGATAGCATGCAATGTTGTTGATTATTATTTTGTTAGATATATATTAAAAATTTTAAACCTTTTATGGATATATCCTTTGATGGGTAGCATATTTATATCAACTAAATAGCTGCTGAATGATGTCTACATATGAATGACTCATGTGATTGGCTTGCATATGTGCATTGCTATTTCTAATAAAGAGTATATCTGAGGGATAATAGAAGTGAACATAATTAATGCTGCTTGAAAAGGTCTTGTCTATCTGCATAATGAAATAACATATATCAGTTTGATGTCCCTTTAAGATATTAAATGACTATTTTTTTAATTGAATAATTAATTGAGGAATAATTCACATTACGGGGCATATGTATCGAGCTCCGTATGGAGCTTGATGCCCCATGTTTCTGGCGAGCCTGCAGGCTCGCCAGAAACAGCAGTTATGAAGCAGCGGTCACAAAGACCGCTGCTCCATAACCTGTCCGCCTGCTCTGAGCAGGCGGACAGACATCGCCGGAAATCAACCTGATCGAGTAAGATTTCTCTCTCTCTCTCTCTATATATATATGTATATATATAAATATATATATATAAAATTTAGATATGTCTATAACTATCTATCTATCTATCTATCTATCTATCTATCTATCTATCCTTAGAGAGATGTATCAATATCAAGATATATATATATATATTTATATTTATCGAGTATATTAACAAATATATGTACAAATGGTATGAATAGATTTGCAATAAGAAGAGTAAGAACGTCTTCTATAACATACATGCAAGTTGAAAAATTAGATAAGCAGGGAAATGCACGACGTAGAATACTCAAAGTTATAAAAAATACGCTGCTTAGTCCGATGCTCATCGCACCGTACTTGACGCGTGTGTTTTTGACGACTTTTTAATAAATTTGGAGATCGTATTGAGATTTGCGGCCGCGATGTTTAGCGAAGTTTGGCGAGCGTATTGACGCCCGTGAATGCAACATAGTTGACGCTTTGATAAATAGGCCTCAATGCCTTTAAGTAAAGGCATTGAGGCCTATTTATCAAAGCGTCAACTATATCCATCCTTGTGAAAAATGATCAAGTAGATGCAGGGGAACCATAACCATAAGTGTAAAGGCATTGAGGCCTATTTATCAAAGCGTCATCTATATCCATCCTTGTGAAAAATGATCAAGTAGATGCAGGGGAACCATAAGTGATATAACACCTATAAGTATGCCTAAATAGTATCATATTTGAAAAATATAAGTAGCAAAGAATTACATTGCAAACCTGCTACAACCATTCACTCAACTATGTCTGAGGACAACATATGGAGATATCATATTTTTTGTGTGTGCTACCGCCTCCAATTACTTTGCAGCCTGCTTTGTCATTGCCATCCAAAATCAGAGTATTTTTAAAATGTCCAGGTGTTAGAAAAGCCTTGGGTTCAAAAAATGTTCATTGCCCCTGACATCTTGTTGAACTATCAATGTGGTGGTCATGGTCCAAGATTATTATACATTCCACTAGTAGTATGTTGTAATTTAGTTCTGTATGTCTTTTTTTTTTTTTTTTAAATGGGCACATCTGATTAATTCTGCATAGTTAGCCAAGTTTTTTCACATTCAATTGGGTGTGTTCAAGCAACACCATCCAGGTATGCAGTCTAGGTAACAGAGAATGGTTTATCAGGTACTTTAAAAAACACACGGCAAGATTACGAGTTTTGCATTATGAGGGGTGCGGTACTAACTTGCACTTTATTCTCACCGCTCACTTTCCTACAGCACTGGTATTACAGGTTTTTATAAACCCGGCGTTAGGCAAGAAGTGAGCGTAGAGCAAAATTGTGCTCCATACCGCAATCCAATACCAGCGCTGCTTAAGTCAACGGTGAGCTGGTTGTACGTGCTTGTGCACGATTTCCCCATAGACATCAATGGGGAGAGCCAGCTTAAAAAAAGTCTAACACCTGCAAAAAAGCAGCATAAAGCTCAGTAACGCAGCCCCATTCATTCCTATGGGGAAACGAAATGTATGTTCACGCCTAACACCCTAACATGAACCCCGAGTCTAAACACCCCTAATCTTACACTTATTAACCCCTAATCTGCCGCCCCCGACATCGCCGACACCTACATTATACTTATTAACCCCTAATCTGCCGCTCCGGACATCGCCGCCACCTACATTATACTTATTAACCCCTAATCTGCTGACCCCAACATCGCCGACACCTACATTATATTTATTAACCCCTAATCTGCTGCCCACAACATCTCCGACACCTACATAATGTTATTAACCCCTAATCTGCCGCCCCTAACATCGCCACCACCTACCTACATTTATTAACCCCTAATCTGCCGACCCCAATGTCGTCGCCACTATATTATATTTATTAATACCTAAACCTAAGTCTAACCCTAACACCTTAATTAAAATAAATATAAATAAAACCTACTATCATTACCTAAATTATTCCTATTTAAAACTAAATATTTACCTGTAAAATAAACCCTAAGCTAGCTACAATATAACTAATAGTTACATTGTTTCTATCTTAGGTTTTATTTTTATTTTACAGGCAAGTTTATTTCCCTATTGGCTGATTGGATCAGCCAATAGGATTGAAGTTCAATCCTATTGACGGGATAGGATGTACCGCTCACTTTTTGGCCTCCCAGGACAAGCTCGTAATACCGGCGCTATGGAAGTCCCATTGAAAATAGACTATACGCAAATTGCGTAAGTTGATTTGCGTTAATGCCAAAAAAGGGTGTGGTGCCCCTAAATCTGCAAGACTTGTAATACCAGCGGTAGTAAAAAGCAGCGTTATAAGGCTTAACGCTGCTTTTTTACTCATAACGCAAGACTCGTAATCTAGCTGACAGTTAGAAACATCTATAATTTTGTTTATAGCAAATTATAACCAAGAAGAGAAGGATTTTTTCTATTTATTCATCTATTTGCCTGCTTCACATCCTGGGGCCGAATTAATACAATCCTATTATCATCCTCATGGGGAATTACCTAATAACCTGAACATTCTTGATTAAAGTAGGCACTTCACTTGTAGTATAGCTAAAAGTTCTGTCATCTATTTAAGAGTTGTATGTTCTTGCATCTAGGATGCAAAGTGTCATTAATGATAATGGGTATTTTTTTAAAACCATACTTCTTTTGTGTCTTTGAGGCTACCAGTATTTATAGTTCATATGTTAAGTAGAAGAGATAGTAAGATGCTTTTTAAAAGGGTATGTTCATGGGCTACAGACCAATACAAATGTATTTTGCATGCATACCCTTTGCTGATATATTATTTATTTAAATGATAGTTTTGTGGGATAGTTAAGGTAGGCTGGAGAAGGAAAATGCCTTCTAACTTAAAGGGACAGTCTACACAAGATTGTTATTTTTTTTAAAAAGATAGATTATGCCTTTACTACCCATTCCTCATCTTTGCAAAATCAACATTGTTATATTAATATACTTCATAACATTTAAACCTCTAAATTTCTGCCTGTTTCAAAGGCTCTATTGACAACCTCTTAATCACATCCTTTTGTATTTGTTTTTCACAACAGGTGACTGCTAGTTCATGTGGGCCATATAGATAACAATCACCTAGATTACAAGTTTTGCGTTTGTGTTTTAAGGCTGAAAAAATGGTAATTTCAGCGTTAAAACAGCACAGCAGCCATTACAAGTCTTGTCGGTATAGCTGTACCGCAAGTCTTTTAGCCTGTAACGCAACGTCAGTCTCGCACTCATAAAAATGAAGTTTTTTCATGGGACTTCCATAGCGCTGCCATTACAATTTTGCGGTGAGGCTAAAAAACTTGTGTTCCAGCCTATACCGCAAGATCTGTTTCACAATCTAAAAGCAGTAGTTTTGCTTTATGCTACAAAACTGTTACATAAAACTCATAACTAAACTATCACAAAGTGCACTAAACACCCATAAACTACCTATTAACCACTATGCCCTCCCGCATCGCAAACACTATATTAAAGTTATTAACCTCTAATTTGCCGCTCCTGACATTGCCGCCACTATTAAAAATTATTTACCCCTATTCCGCCGCTCCCCGACATTGCCGCCACTATACTAAAGTTATTAACCCCTAAACCACTGTCCTTTCGCATCGCAAACACTATAGAAATATTATTAACCCCTAATCTGCCATCCGCCCACATCTCCCTCGCTATACTAAAGTTATTAACCCCTAATTCCGCCGCCACCAAAATAAACCTATTAACCCCTAAACCGAAAGCCCCCCACAACTAATTTAAACTAGTAACCCCTAAACCTAATGCCCCTAACTTTGTATTAAAATTAGGATTTCCCTATCTTAAATTAAAACTTACCTGTCAAATTGAAAAAACTAAGTTTAAACTAACAATTAAACTAATATAACTATTATACTAAAATAAAACTATTAAACTAATATAAAATTTAACTAAAATGAGAGCTACTAAAATTTTATTGGCTGATTTGAATAGCTAATAGAATTTCAGTAGCTCTCATCCTTTTGACTGATTTGAATAGCCAATAGAATTTCAGTAGCTCTCATCCTATTGGCTGATTTGAACAGCTAGTAGGATTTCAGTAGCTCTCATCCTATTGGCTGATTTGATTTTCCAAAATCAAATCAGCCAATAGGAAAGAAAGGGACGCCATTTTGAATTGCGTACCTTGCATTGAAGATTCAGTATACAACGGCGACCGTATGAAGAGGATGCTCTGCGCTGGATGTCTTCAGGATGGACCCGCTCTGCTCCGCCGGGTTGAAGATAGAAGACGCTGCCATGATGAAGAAAGAAGATGCCGTCTGGATGAAGATGGAGTCGTCTGCATGAAGATTGAGCCGCCTGGATGAAGATAGAGCTGCCGGGATGAAGATCTTTTAAGGGAGACTTCAGCAACTGTAAGTGGATCTTCAGGGGGTTAGTGTTAGGATTTTTTAAGTTTTTTTTTTTTTTTTTAGTTTAGGGTTTGGGCTATTCGTAAAAAGAGCTAAATGCCCTTTTAAGGGCAATGCCCATACAAATACCCTTTTCAGGGCAATGGTTAGCTTAGGTTTTTTTAGATTTTTTTTTTTATTTTTTGGGTTTGGGGGGTGGGGGTTTGTAATGTTAGTGGGACATTGTATTTTTTTCCAGGTAAAAGAGCTGTTTAGCTTAGGGCAATGCCCTACAAAAGACCCTATTAAGGGCTATTGGTAGTTTATTATAGATTAGGTTTTTTATTTTGGGGTGTTTTTTTTAAATGGTATTAGAATAGGAATAATTTTTATTATTTTTGATAATTTGTTTGTTATTTTGTGTAATTTTTTTCGTTTTGGGGTGGATTTTTATTTTTAGATTAGGGGTTGGGCATTTCATAAAAGAGCTGAATGCCCTTTTAAGGGCAGGAAAAAGAGCTGAATGCCCTTTTAAAGGCAATGCCCATACAAATGCCCTTTTCAGGGCAATGGGTAGATTAGGTTTTACTTTATTTTTATTTTGTATACTGTTAGGGGGTATTTGTTTTGTAGCAAAAGAGCTGTTAACTCTAGGGCAATGCCCTACAAAACACCCTTTTAAGGGCCCACACAAATGCCATTTTAAGGGCCCTTGGTAGTTTATTATAAATTAAGCTTTTTATTTTGGGGTGGGTTTTTTATTTTTTTAAAAGGGGTATTAGAATAGGAATGATTTTTATTATTTTGGATAATTTCGTTTGTTATTTTTTGTAATAGTAGTTTTTTTTATTTTTTGTAATTTTAGTGTTTTTTATTTTTTGTAATGGTAGTTTTCATTTTTGTAATGTTAGTTTCTAGTGTAAGGCAGCTTAAGTTTTATTTCACAGGTAAGTTTGTATTTATTTTAACCAGGTAGTTATTAAATAGTTAATGAAAAGAGCCTGATGAAACGACCGGTTGTGGTCGAGAAACGCGTTGCATATTAATAAAGCGTTTATCCTTTTAAAGTTTTCTGGAAGTTGTCAGTCTGTTTGCAGCCTTAGCTCTTCTCCACACGCTGCCGGGGAAAATACATGCCCTATCCTGAATCTGACGAACGACGCAGTGAATCAGTGTCCTAGCCACTGTTAAGAGCTAGACTGTTTGAGAGCACTGGTCACAGTACAGTGCATCGGATTCCGGTAAGCCTTTATCACTATTTTACACACCTATCTACAAGGGACATATTACACTATAAGGCGCCCTCCTTTTGCTTCAATCCTATTAAATAGTTAATAGCTATTTACTAGCTAGTCTACCTAGTTAAAATAAACTTACCTGTGAAATAAAAATAAAACCTAAGCTAGCTACAATATAACTATTTGTTATATTGTAGCTAGCTTAGGTTTTATTTCACAGGTAAGTATGTATTTAGTTTTAAATAGGTAGTTAGTTAATAATTGTAACTTTAATGTTGCTCTATTTTAATAATGTTAAAGTTAGAGGGTGTTAGGGTTAGGGTTAACGTTAAGGTTATGGTTACGGTTAGGTTTAGGGTTAGGGTTAGGTTTAGGGTTTAATAGTTTAATTTAGGTTGTTGTAATGTGGGGGGCTGGTGGTTTAGGGGTTAATAGATTTATTTAGTGGTAGTGATGTGGGAGGCCAGAGGTTTAGGGGTTAATAGCTTTATTTAGTTGTGACGATGTGGGGAACGGTGGAATAGGGGTTAATAGATTATTATACTGTGGGCGATGTTGGGGTGTGAGGGAATAGGAGTTAAAAACTTTTGTATAGTGGTGGCGATATCGGGAGCGGCAGATTAGGGGTTAATAGATTTATTTAGCTGGCGGCGATATTGGGAGCGGCAGATTAGGGGTTAATAACATTATGTAGGTGTCAGCGATGTCGGGGTGGCAGATTAGGGGGTGTTTAGACTTAGGCTTTATGTTAGGGTGTTAGGTCTAAACGTTACTTTTTTTCCCCATAGACATCAATGGGGCTGCGTTACGGAGATTTTCACCTTCTCCCCATTGATGTCTATGGGTAAAGCGTGCACGAACACAGCAAAACGGCACTTGTATTTTGTGTATTATGGAGCTTAAAACCCCCGTATCGCATGCACAAGCTGGCTGTTTCAAAACTTGTAATGGTTGCTTAAAGGACCAGTAAATACAGTACATTTGCATTATCAACAAATGCACAACAAGAAGACAAAACAATAGCACATAGGGGCCAATTTATCAAATGTCTGTCCTAAGCTGTCTTAAGACTGCTGCTTCATAACTGCTGTTTCCGGTGAGCCTTAATGCTCGCGTGGAAACAGGAGCCTCAGGGGCCATTCAGCCCTTGATAAATCGGCCCCTTAGTCTGAACTTCAAATGATAAGTAGATTTTTTCTGACAAATTTCAAAGTTATGTATATTTCCACTCCCCTTGTATCTTGTGACAGCAATCAGCCAATCACAAAAGCATAATGCTTATATTCCATGAATTCTTGCACATGCTCAGTATAAGCTGGCGCTTCAAAAAGTGTAAATATAAAAAGACTGTGGACATTTTGTTAATGGTAGTAAAGTTGAAAGTTGTTTAAAATTGCATGCTCTATCTCAGGGTTCTTCAAACTGACCTAGCGCCATGATACCACATACCTTTGCAACCCTATTTTTATGCTTTGTCTGAAAATTTGTGACTAAAATGTGTGCATACTTTATTCCTGATTGTAGTCAAACTTGAAAGTGTTGTAAAAGGTAATAACACACACATACTCTCATACAACACACACCACACACACACTCTCATTAGGCTGACCATATTGCTGCTTTAAGAAGGAACACATATGAAAAATACATATGTGAGGGTTCTTATACAAAACCATTTCTTTAAACAGCCATGAAAACAGCCCTGACATATGTATTTTTAATATGTGTCCCTTTTTAAAGTGGCAATATGGTCAGCCTAACTCTCATACAACACACACACCACACACTTTCAAACAACACACACACCACACACTCTCATACAACACAACACTCTCATACAATACACACCACACACACTCATGCAACACACTTACCACACACCCTCATACAACAGACACCACACACACTTTCTTTCAACACACACACATCACACACTCTCTCCTACAACACACACACAAGTTGCGACCCAGTAAACATGGTGTTGTGACCCAGTAATGGGTCCCGATCTGTGGCTTGAAGAACCTTGCTCTATCTGAATCATGAAAGTTTAATTTTGACTTGAGTGTCACAAGTGTTTTGTATGCTTGTGAACTAGCTAGACATTCAATTATTTAATTTAAAACTCCATTACATCATTTGGGTGTAGACTATTAGCAACTAAAATTATGGTTCTGTGTAATTCTCTGAATTTCCTTTTAGTGATATACAAACTTATATGAGGATCCAAGACATTTTCCTTTTTTCTATCATACACATGGATAACCGTGAAATAACCTTTATTTGTATGTACCACATTTACTATAAGCAAATTCCAATTAATTGAAACTGTCCTTCATCACACAAAACAATCAGTATACTTTGAAATACGAAATGTGCCTTTTATTACTCAGACTCCAGTCTCACTACATACTTCACACCTCATATATGAGAAATGAAACTCCTCTTAATTTGCAGTGAGTAGATCAGAGGGCTAAATCCCACAATGTGATTCTCTAGTGCCTTTTAGTTGATCTCCACACTACTCTCCAACTTATCCTGGTTTGCCACACACATCAGTTGGTTAAAGGGTCAGTAAACCTTAAAAATAATGTTATATAATTCTGCACATAGTGCAGAATTATATAACATTATATTAGCCAAACTTTGTATATCATAATATTCCCTTTTTATTTTGTAAAAATACCGCTGTTTTACAGACCCGCTCTCTGTACTCTGCTGAGCGGGTCTGTTGTTTTTACTGAGCACATCAGGCCAGCTGTATAGTCACAGCCCGGCCCGACCGCGCCATTAGACACAGTGCAGCTCGCTCCTGCTCTGTCTGACAGCGGGAGCGAGCTGCACTGTGTCTAATGGCGCGGTCGGGCCGGGCTGTGACTATACAGCTGGCCGGATGCGCTTAGTAAAAACAACAGACCCGCTCAGCAGAGTACAGAGAGCGGGTCTGTAAAACAGCTGTATTTTTACAAAATAAAAAGGGAATATTATGATTTACAAAATTTGGCTAATGTAATGTTATATAATTCTGCACTATGTGCAGAATTATATAACATTATTTTTAAGGTTTACTGTCCCTTTAATTCTAGCTCTCACTTTGTTAAAAAGACCTGAAACACAAAGTTAAATCCTCCATAAAATGTAGATTAATTTGTATTTGTTGTTGTGCTATTTATCTCAGATATTTCCGTTTTTTTCTACTTCCCTCATATAGGCTAGACAGCATTTAAACTTAAAGAGACATTTTAGTTATATCTAGGGTCAGAACAATCATTGGTGCAGCAGGTGCAATGGCACCAGGGTCCAAGTTCTGGAGGGGGAACATAGCAGCCTGTTTATACATAGGCATGTGTACAGCTTTAATGCAGGGAAGCATTTTTCAGTGCAGTTTGCAGGTCTATCTATCCTCAAAATCATTATACAGAGCTGTCTATTTATTATTACTATTGAGTTACCTCTGGGGGGCCCAACAACATTTTGCACCAGGGCCCTCTGTTAAATAGTTCCGCTATTGGTTATATATTTTACATACTTGATCAAAATGGGACAGTTTTCCCTGTGTTTCATTTCACTGTAAGGTGCAGGTTATTGCTATAAAAAAGAAAATCACCTATAGTAATAGCCAAATTGGATTTTTGCCTAAAGGACAAGGGGGCAGTAATGGAGCCCCTATCTCCCCCTAGAAGGGCAAGAAATCCACAGATTGAAAAGGAAGAAGCCCCTATTTCACATATCCTCCTAGGATGTAAGTGACATTCTTCAAAATTGTGCCACAGTGGATGCCTGCAAGATTTTCTATTGAGGGGGAAAAGGGGCATTACAGAGCTCATATCTCCCCCTCTGATTCAATTAGAGAGAAATGAGAGATTCATTTAAAATAATGTATTGTTCGCTTTTTAAAGGATGGATCATGTGCTCTCTATTTTTCAGGTGAATACCATGGTACTCACTTGCCACAACTAGGCACCAGGAAGTTTTTTGTTAAAGGGGAAAGGGACACTTTTAGAAAACCTATCACTTCCCCATAAAACACAGTACAGGATACCATGTTTTGGAAAGAGGGGAACCCCCGTTTCTCATGAGAATCTCATACCCCTATCATAGGTAGCTGATAGCCTAAGGACAGCATTTGTTACACATACAAAATACCTCTCATATGAAAGAATGAATATGGAAAACAAATATTTGGGTAGGGTAGCTTCTATGTTGCTCTCTGCAAAAGAGAAAAACATGAGATCCCTTATTTAAAAACAACAAACCCCCTCTTTTTAAATTAATAGACCTGTGTCTGTCAAGGTAATTGTGTAAAAATCTACAAATGTTTCAACACATTGGTGCTACTTTAGAAAGTCTGTTATGCGCAGTAGATACACACCTGGCCTTCAACAAACTGACCTGGCACCTGATCTGTGAAGGGGGCGAAGCTGGCCGGGCGTGAAGAAGGTGGGGCCGGATGGTCATGATGAGGCGGGCCAGGGCATGACGGGGCTGGGCCAGGCGTGATGGGGCGGGGCCTGTGTTGTGTCGAAACTGGTGATTGTCGAAATTCCCATAACTCCACCCACTAATGTAAACATTGCACTTTATATATGAAATAATAATCTTCTAAATACACTGCCTCTCAAACCTGTTACATTATTTAGCTGTTAGCTATTTATACAGAGAGACAGTGTACTTAGAAGTTTATTATTTACTATATAAAGTGCGGTATTTATATTAGTTGGCGGAGTTACAGAAATTGCCATTCACCAGTTTCGACCAATCACCAGTTTTGATACAACACCGGGCGGGAGCGGCTGTCTGCCATGAGAGAGAGAGCTCACAAGAGGGGATATAGAGCAAAAGAGAGCGTTGAGAGAGAGCAAAAGAGAGGGGTGAGAGAGAGAGCAAAAGAGAGGGGGGAGAGAGAGCAAAAGAGAGGGAGAGAGAGCAAAAGATAGGGGGAGAGAGAGGGCAAAAGAAAGGGGGGAGAGAGAGCAAACGAGAGGGGAGAGGAAGCAAATGAGAGGGGGGAGAGAGAGAGCAAAAGAGAGGGTAAGAAAGAGAGCAAAAGAGAGGGTGAGAGAGAGAGAGAGCAAAAGAAAGGGGAGAGAGAGAGCAAAAGAGAGGGGGGAGAGAGATAAAGAGAGAGAAAGAGAGAGAGAGCAAAAGAGAGGGGGAGAGCGCAAAATATAGGGAGAGAGAGAGAGAAAAAGAGAGAGGGAGAGAGAGAGCTAAAGAGAGGTGAGAGAAAGAGAGCAAAAGAGAGGGGGAGAGAGAGAGCAAAAGAGAGGGTGGAGAGAGAGAGCAAAACAGGGGGGGAGAGAGAGCAAAAGAGAAGGGAGAGAAAGAGCAAAAGAGAGGGGGTAGAGAAAGAGCAAAAGAGAGAGGAAGAGAAGGGAAGGGGAGAGCACAATAGAAAGAGAGCAAAAGAGAGGGTGAGAGAGATAGAAAGAGAGAAAGAGAGAGAGAGAGCAAAAGAGAGGGGGAGAGCGCAAAATATAAGGGGAGAGAGAAAGCAAAAGAGCGAGGGGGAAAGAGAGCAAAAGAGGGGGGAATAGAGTAAATGAAAGGTTGGAGAGAGAGATAGACCAAAAGAAAGGGGGGAGAGAGAGAGCAAAAGAGAGGGGGAGAGAGAGAGCAAAAGAGAGGGGGATAGAGAGCAAAAGAGAGGGTGGAGAGAGAGAGAGCAATAGAAAGGGGAGAGAGAGAGAGAGAGAAAAAGAGAGGGGGAAAAAGAGAGCAAAAGAGAGGGGAGAGAGAGAGAGAGCAAAAGAGAGGGGGAGAGAGAGCAAGAAAGAATGGAGAGAAAGAGAGCAAAAGAGAGGGGTATAGAGAGAGCAAAAGAGAGGGGGAGAGCACAATAGAGAGGGGGAGAGAGAAAGCAAAAGAGAGAGGGGGAGAGAGTAAATGAAAGGTTGGAGAGAGAGTAAAAGAAAGGGGGGAGACAGAGAGCAAAAGTGAGGGGGGAGAGAGAGCAAAAGAGACGGGGGAGAGAGAGCAAAAGAGAGGGTGGAGAGAGAGAGCAAAAGAGAGGGGGGAGAGAGAGAGGAAAAGAGAGGGGGAGAAAGAGAGTAAAAGAGAGGTTGGAGATAGAGAGCAAAAGAGAGAGGGGAGAGAGCAAAAGAGAGGGTGGAGCAAGAGAGAGAGAGAGAGAGAGAGAGAGCAAAAGAGAGGGGAGAGAAAGAGTGCAAAAGAGAGGGGGAGAGAGAGAGCAAAAGAGAGGGGGAGAGCACAATAGAGAGGGGGAGAGAGAAAGCAAAAGAGAGAGGGGGAGAGAGAGCAAAAGAGAAGGGAGAGAGAGTAAATGAAAGGTTGGAGAGAGCAAAAGAAAGGGGGGGAGAGAGAGAGCAAAAGAGAGGGGGAGAGTGAGCAAAAGAGAGGGGGGGAGAGAGCAGAGCAAAAGAGGGGGGGAGAGAGAGCAAAAGAGAGGGGGGGAGAGAGAGCAAAAGAGAGGGTGGAGAGAGAGCAAAATAGAAGGGGGAGAGAGAGCAAAAGAGAGGGGGAGAAAGAGAGCAAAAGAGAGGGGGGAGAGAGAGAGCAAAAGAGAGGGGGAGAGCACAATAGAGAGTGGGAGACAAAGATCAAAAGAGAGAGGGGGAAATAAACCAAAAGAGAGGGGGAGAGAGAGCAAAAGAGAGGGGGAGAGAGAGAGCAAAAGAGAAGGGAGAGAAAGAGAGCAAAAGAGAGGGGTTATAGAGAGAGCAAAAGAGAGGGGGGGAGAGAAAGCAAAACAGAGGGGGGGGAGAGAGAGCAAAAGAGAGGGGGGAAGAGCAAAAGAGAGGGTGGAGAGAGAGCAAAAGGGAAGGGGGAGAGAGGGAGCAAAAGAGAGGGGGAGAATGAGAGCAAAAGAGGGGGGAGAGAGAGAGCAAAAGAGAGGGAGAAGAGAGAGCAAAAGAGAGGTTGGAGAGAGAGAGAGCAAAAGAGAGAGGGGAGAGAGAGAGCAAAAGAGAGGGGAGAGAGAGAGCAAAAGAGAGGGGGGGAGAGAGAGAGCAAAAGAGAGGTTGGAGAGAGAGCAAAAGAGAGGGGGGAAAGAGAGAGCAAAAGAGAGTGGGGGGAGAGAGAGAGAGCAAAATAGAGGGGGGAGAGAGAGAGAGCAAAAAAGAGGGAGAGAGAGAGCACAAAAGAGAAGGGAGAGAGAGCAAAAGAGAGGGGGGGAAGAGAGTAAAAGAGAGGGGGAGTGAGACAGCAAAATAGAGGGGGGAGAGAGAGAGCAAGGGGTGGGAACGCTGTACTACAAAAAATGGCCAGTGTACATGGGCTTTAGGACTAGTATATTATAAAACCCATCATTTTAATTTTGAGTGGGTAATTTTTATTGGAAATATAGTTATAAAATATTAACTGTATGAATGGATGCTAAAAATATATTCAAGTGTGTGTTTGAAATATGTAGAAAATTAATCCCACTTTACCTTTTTTGGGGGGGTTATGATGCATTTTACACCATATTTGCATATTTCTGTAAAGTTTACAGTCATTCTCTAAATTGATTGGTTAACTGAATTAAACAAGAACAAGGTGTGGGGGCCTATTTATCAAGCTCCATATGGAGATTGAAGCCCCGTGTTTCTGGCGAGCCTCCAGGCTCACCAGAAACACCAGTTATGAAGCAGCGGTCTAAAGACCGCTGCTCCATAACCTGTCCACCTGCTCAAGGGAGGCGGACAGACATTGTGGGAAATCAACCCGATCCAATACGATCGGGTTGATTGACACCCCCTGCTAGCGGCCTATTGGCCGCGAATCTGCAGGGGGCAGCGTTGCACCAGCAATTCACAAGAGCTGCTGGTGCAATGCTGAATACGGAGAGCATCTTGCTCTCCGCATTTAGCGATGTCTGACGGACCTGATCCGCTGATCAGATCATGTCGGACAGAGGGTTGATAAATCAGCCCAGTGGTGCGTTTTTGTGTGACTCACAGAAAAAGCACTAGAATTGGAGTGTAAATATGAGTACAAAAGACTACAAGCAGCTCAGCACATGGGTGTGAAAACGCTCAACAGTGAAATGGTTAACAGAATTTCAAACATTGCATTGTTGTCGCTTATTTGAAGAGCTTGGGCACCAATATATAATAAATACTGCTCTACATGCAGATAATCATTGTTCTGATTATATAGAGATAACGCTCATTACTGCATAATTAAACTAGGATTAGACTTAAAGGTATTTATTTGTCCTGTAACAGGAACACATCCTGATTCAATAGACTTAGAAGTATTTATTTATCCTGCAACAAACAGACATCCTGATATATTTTACTTTATGTCAGAACCATTATAAACCAAATAAATGGCATAATATGCAATGAGGCCAATGAATCCTTGCTCATGATGTAGCTACATACAAAATAAATGTTATTTCCAAAAACCACTAACAGAAAATTTGTTTTAATTATCAGTTACTTCTATTATAAAACTCTTTCAAATTAAATACTCTCAAACATCTGCAAATTTGAGATACAAGTGGATTACAAGTGGAGCGCTAAATTATCACACTCCTGCAAACAATTTACAAGTGGCTGGTTATTGCTGCTGTGAGCTTGCGGTAGCAATTAGCGCTCAAAAAATTAACCAGAGATCCGGGGCCACATCCGATATGCAGCGTCGCCCGCAAAAGCCGGCGACGCCGGTTTTTGCGCGGGTTTGGTATCCTATATACAGCGCCGCATATAAATGCGGCATGTATATTTCACCCGTCGGACGTAGTTTATTTCCCCATACACTAACATATAAAACCTGTGCAATTTGGTATCCAATATCCAGCGCAAGTCCTTACGTGGTGAAAATGGAGAAAACTTACTCCATTTTCACCTTGCCATTAAATACAGCCGTAGCAGGCCTTGCGCTGAGTATGGGAGCACCATAACTCCCTAAAATGCCTGCAAAAAAAACAAAAAACAGCTAACGCATGCGCAATGTCTATCTACCTGTCAACCGCAATCCCCCACCGCAATACCTAATAAAGTGTTTAACCCCTAAACCGCCACTCCTGGAGCCCATCGCCACCTACATTATATGTATTAACCTCTAAACCGCCGGTCCTGGACCCCGCTGGACCTAAATAAAGTGTTTAACCCCTAAACTGCCGCTCCCAGACCCCACCTCCACCTACATTAAATTTATTAACCCCTAATCTGACCCCCTACACTGCCGCCACCTACATTAAATGTATTACCCCCTAAACCTAAGTCTAACCCTAACACCCCCTAACTTAATTATTATTTAAATAAATATAAATAATATTACTATTTTTAACTAAAGTGTTCCTATTTAAAACTAAATACTTACCTATAAAATAAACCCTAAGATAGCTACAATATAATTAATTATTACATTGTAGCTATTTTAGGATTTATATTTATTTTACAGGTAGCTTTGTATTTATTTATTTATACTAGGTACAATAGCTATTAAATAGTTAATAATTATTTAATAGCTACCTAGTTAAAATAATTACAACATTACCTGTAAAATAAATCCTAACCTAAGTTACAAATACACCTAACACTACACTATAAATAAATTAATTAAATAAATTAACTACAATTATCTAAAATAAAATACAATTAAATAAACTAAACTATATTACAAAAAAAAAAAACACTAAGTTACAAAAAATAAAAAAATATTACAAGAAGTTTAATCAAAAGAGAGAGGGGGAGAGAGAGCAAAAGAGAGGGGGGAGAGAGTAAATGAAAGGTTGGAGAGAGAGAGTAAAAGAAAGGGGGAGAGAGAGAGCAAAAGTGAGGGGGGGAGAGAGAGCAAAAGAGATGGGGGAGAGAGAGCAAAAGAGAGGGTGGAGAGAGAGAGGGCAAAAGAGAGGGGGGAGAGAGAGTAAAAGAGAGGGGGAGAAAGAGAGTAAAAGAGAGGGGGGGAGAGAGAGAGTAAAAGAGAGGGGGGAGAGAGAGAGCAAAAGAGAGGTTGGAGATAGAGAGCAAAAGAGAGAGGGGAGAGAGAGAGAGAGCAAAAGAGACGGTGGAGCGAGAGAGAGAGAGAGAGCAAAAGAGAGGGGAGAGAAAGAGTGCAAAAGAGAGGGGGAGAGAGAGCAAAAGAGAGGGGGAGAGCACAATAGAGAGGGGGAGAGAGAAAGCAAAAGAGAGAGGGGGAGAGAGAGCAAAAGAGAAGGGAGAGAGAGTAAATGAAAGGTTAGAGAGAGAGCAAAAGAAAGGGGGAGAGAGAGAGCAAAAGAGAGGGGGGAGAGAGAGCAAAAGAGAGGTGGGGAGAGAGCAAAAGAGAGGGGGGGGGAGAGAGCAAAAGAGAGGGAGAGAAAGAGAGCAAAAGAGAGGGGGGAGAGAGAGAGCAAAAGAGAGGGGGAGAGCACAATAGAGAGGGGGAGACAAAAAGCAAAAGAGAGAGGGGGAGAAAGAGCAAAAGAGAAGAAGAGAAAGAGAGCAAAAGAGAGGGGGGAGAGAGAGAGCAAAAGAGAGGGGGAGAGCACAATAGAGAGGAGGAGACAAAAAGCAAAAGAGAGAGGGGGAGAAAGAGCAAAAGAGAAGGGGGAGAGAGAAAATTAAAGGTTGGAGAGAGAGAGAGCAAAAGAATGGGGGGAGAGAGAGAGCAAAAGAGAGGGGGGAGACAGAGCAAAAGAGAGGGTGGAGAGAGAGCAAAAGAGAAGGGGGAGAAAGAGAGCAAAAGAGAGGGGGAGAGAGAGAGCAAAAGAGAGGGGGAGAGCACAATAGAGAGGGGGAGACAAAAAGCAAAAGAGAGAGGGGGAGAAAGAGCAAAAGATAAGGGGGAGAGAGAAAATGAAAGGTTGGAGAGAGAGAGAGCAAAAGAATGGGGGAGAGAGAGAGAGCAAAAGAAAGGGGGGGAGAGAGAGCAAAATAGAGGGTGGAGAGAGAGCAAAAGAGAGGGGAAGAAAGAGAGCAAAAGAGAGGGGGGAGAGAGAGAGCAAAAGAGAGGGGGAGAGCACAATAGAGAGGGGGAGACAAAAAGCAAAAGAGAGAGGGGGGAAATAAAGCAAAAGAGAGGGGGAGAGAGAGCAAAAGAGAGGGGGAGAAAGAGAGCAAAAGAGACAGGGAGAGAGAGAGCAAAAGAGAAGGGAGATAAAGAGAGCAAAAGAGGGGGGGGGGAGAGCAAAAGAGAGGGGGAGAGAGCAAAAGAGAGTGTGGAGAGAGGAAAAGGGAAGGGGGAGAGAGGGAGCAAAAGAGAGGGGGAGAAAGAGAGCAAAAGAGAGGGGGAGAAAGAGAGCAAAAGAGAGGTTGGAGAGAGAGAGAGAAAAAGAGAGAGGGGAGAGAGAGAGCAAAAGAGAGGGGAGAGAGAGCAAAAGAGAGGTTGGAGAGAGAGAGCAAAAGAGAGAGGAGAGAGAGCAAAAGAGATGGGAGAGAGCAAAAGAGAGGGGGGGAGAGAGAGAGCAAAAGAGAGGGGGGAGAGAGCAAAAGAGAGGGTAGAGAGAGAGCAAAAGAGAGGTTGGAGAGAGAGAGAGAGCAAAAGAGAGGGGGGAAAGAGTGAGCAAAAGAGAGTGGGGAGAGAGAGCGCATAATAGAGGGGGGAGGGAGAGAGCAAAAAAGAGGGAGAGAGAGCACAAAAGAGAAGGGAGAGAGAGCAAAAGAGAGGGGGGAGAGAGTAAAAAGAGAGGGGGAGTGAGAGAGCAAAATAGAGGGGGGAGAGAGAGAGCAAGGGGTGGGAACGCTGTACTACAAAAAATGGCCCATGTACATGGGCTTTAGGACTAGTATATTATAAAACCCATCATTTTAATTTTGAGTGGGTAATTTTTATTGGAAATATAGTTATAAAATATTAACTGTATGAATGGATGCTAAAAATATATTCAAGTGTGTGTTTGAAATATGTAGAAAATTAATCCCACTTTACCTTTTTTTGGGGGGTTATGATGCATTTTACACCATATTTGCATATTTCTGTAAAGTTTACAGTCATTCTCTAAATTGATTGGTTAACTGAATTAAACAAGAACAAGGTGTGGGGGCCTATTTATCAAGCTCCATATGGAGATTGAAGCCCCGTGTTTCTGGCGAGCCTCCAGGCTCACCAGAAACACCAGTTATGAAGCAGTGGTCTAAAGACCGCTGCTCCATAACCTGTCCACCTGCTCAAGGGAGGCGGACAGACATTGTGGGAAATCAACCCGATCCAATACGATCGGGTTGATTGACACCCCCTGCTAGCGGCCTATTGGCCGCGAATCTGCAGGGGGCAGCGTTGCACCAGCAATTCACAAGAGCTGCTGGTGCAATGCTGAATACGGAGAGCATCTTGCTCTCCGCATTTAGCGATGTCTGACGGACCTGATCCGCTGATCAGATCATGTCGGACAGAGGGTTGATAAATCAGCCCAGTGGTGCGTTTTTGTGTGACTCACAGAAAAAGCACTAGAATTGGAGTGTAAATATGAGTGCAAAAGACTAAAGCAGCTCAGCACATGGGTGTGAAAACGCTCAACAGTGAAATGGTTAACAGAATTTCAAACATTGCATTGTTGTCGCTTATTTGAAGAGCTTGGGCACCAATATATAATAAATACTGCTCTACATGCAGATAATCATTGTTCTGATTATAGAGAAATAACGCTCATTACTGCATAATTAAACTAGGATTAGACTTAAAGGTATTTATATGTCCTGTAACAGGAACACATCCTGATTCAATAGACTTAGAAGTATTTATTTATCCTGCAACAAACAGACATCCTGATATGTTTTACTTTATGTCAGAACCATCATAAACCAAATAAATGGCATAATATGTAATGAGGCCAATGAATCCTTGCACATGATGTAGTTACATACAAAATAAATGTTATTTCCAAAAACCACTAACAGAAAATTTGTTTTAATTATCAGTTACTTCTATTATAAAACTCTTTCAAATTAAATACTCTCAAACATCTGCAAATTTGAGATACAAGTGGATTACAAGTGGAACCCTAAATTATCACACTCCTGCAAACAATTTACACGTGGCTGGTTATTGCCTCTGTGAGCTTGCGGTAGCAATTAGCGCTCAAAAAATTAACCAGAGATCCGGGGCCACATCCGATATGCAGCGTTGCATATAAAACAACGGTTTTTGAGCGGGTTTGGTATCCTATATACAGCGTCGCATATAAATGCGGCACGTATATTTCACCCGTCGGACGTGGTTTTTTCACCCATAGACTAACATATAAAACCTGTGCAATTTGGTATCCAATATCCAGCGCAAGTCCTTACGTGGTGAAAATGGAGAAAACTTACTCCATTTTCACCTCGCCATAAAATGCAGCCGTAGCAGGCCTTGCGCTGAGTATGGGAGCACTGTAACTCCCTAAAATGCCTGCAAAAAAAACCTAACACCTAACGCATGCGCAATGTCTATCTACCTGTCAACCTCAATCCCCTACCACAATACCTAATAAAGTGTTTAACCCCTAAACCACCGCTCACGGAGCCCACCGCCACCTAAATGTTATGTATTAACCCCTAAACCGCTGCTCCCGGACCCCGTCGCACCTAAATAAAGTGTTTAACCCCTAAACTGCCGCTCCCAGACCTCGCCTCCACCTACATTAAATTTATTAACCCCTAATCTGACCCCCCTACACCGCAGCCACCTACATTAAATATATTAACCCCTAATCTGACCCCCTACACCGCCGCCACCTAAATTAAATGTATTACCCCCTAAACCTAAGTCTAACCCTAACACCCCCTAACTTAATTATTACTATTTAAATAAATATAAATAATATTACTATTATTAACTAAAGTGTTCCTATTTAAAACTAAATACTTACCTATAAAATAAACCCTAAGATAGCTACAATATAATTAATTATTGCATTGTAGCTATTTTAGGATTTATATTTATTTTACAGGTAACTGTGTATTTATTTATACTAGGTACAATAGCTATTAAATAGTTAATAACTATTTAATAGCTACCTAGTTAAAATATTTACAAAATTACCTGTAAAATAAATCCTAACCTAAGTTACAAATACACCTAACACTACACTATCAATAAATTAATTAAATAAATTAACTACCATTATCTAAAATAAAATACAATTAAATAAACTAAACTATATTACAAAAAAACAACAACACTCAATTACAAAAAATAAAAAAATATTACAAGAAGTTTAATCAAAAGAGAGAGGGGAAGAGAGAGCAAAAGAGAGGGGGAGAGAGTAAATGAAAGGTTGGAGAGAGAGAGAGTAAAAGAAAGGGGGGGGGGAGAGAGCAAAAGTGAGGGGTTGGAAAGAGAGCAAAAGAGACGGGGGAAGAGAGAGCAAAAGAGAGGGTGGAGAGAGAGAGAGGGCAAACGAGAGGGGGGAGAGAGAGAGGAAAAGAAAGGGGGAGAAAGAGAGTTAAAGAGAGGGGGGAGAGAGAGAGCAAAAGAGAGGGGGGAAAGAGAGTAAAAGGGAAGGGGGAGAGAGGGAGCAAAAGAGAGGGGGAGAATGAGAGCAAAAGAGAGGGGGAGAGAGAGAGCAAAAGAGAGGGAGGAGAGAGAGCAAAAGAGAGGTTGAAGAGAGAGAGCAAAAGAGAGAGGGGAGAGAGAGAGCAAAAGAGAGGGGAGAGAGAAAGCAAAAGAGAGGGGGGGGGATAGAGAGAGCAAAAGAGAGGGGGGAGAGAAAGAGAGCAAAAGAGAGGATAGAGAGAGAGAGAGAGCAAAAGAGAGGTTGTAGAGAGAGCAAAAAAGAGGGGGCAAAGAGAGAGCAAAAGAGAGTGGGGAGAGAGAGAGAGAGCAAAATAGAGGGGGGAGAGAGAGAGCAAAAAAGAGGGAGAGAGAGCAAAAGTGAGGGGGAAGAGAGTAAAAGAGAGGGGGAGTGAGAGAGCAAAATAGAGGGGGGAGAGAGAGAGCAAGGGGTGGGAACGCTGTACTACAAAAAATGGCCCGTGTACATGGGCTTTAGGACTAGTATATTATAAAACCCATCATTTTAATTTTGAGTGGGTAATTTTTATTGGAAATATAGTTATAAAATATTAACTGTATGAATGGATGCTAAAAATATATTCAAGTGTGTGTTTGAAATATGTAGAAAATTAATCCCACTTTACCTTTTTTGGGGGGGTTATGATGCATTTTACACCATATTTGCATATTTCTGTAAAGTTTACAGTCATTATCTAAATTGATTGATTTACTGAATTAAACAAGAACAAGGTGTGGGGGCATATTTGTCAAGCTCCATATTGAGCTTGAAGCCCTGTGTTTCTGGTGAGCCTTCAGGCTCACCAGAAACACCAGTTATGAAGCAGTGGTCTAAAGACCGCTGCCCATAACCTGTCTGCCTGCTCAAGGGAGGCGGATAGACATTGCGGGAAATCAACCCGATCCAATACGATCGGGTTGATTGACACCCCCTGCTAGCGGCCGATTGGCCGCGAATCTGCAGGGGGCAGCGTTGCACCAGCAGTTCACAAGAGCTGCTGGTGCAATGCTGAATGCGGAGAGCGTCTTGCTCTCCGCATTTAGCGATGTCTGACGGACATGATCCGCTGATCAGATCATGTCGGACAGAGGGTTGATAAATCAGCCCAGTGGTGCGTTTTTGTGTGACTCACAGAAAAAGCACTAGAATTGGAGTGTAAATATGAGTACAAAAGACTACAAGCAGCTCAGCACATGGGTGTGAAAACGCTCAACAGTGAAATGGTTAACAGAATTTCAAACATTGCATTGTTGTCGCTTATTTGAAGAGCTTGGGCACCAATATATAATAAATACTGCTCTACATGCAGATAATCATTGTTCTGATTATAGAGAAATAACGCTCATTACTGCATAATTAAACTAGGATTAGACTTAAAGGTATTTATTTGTCCTGTAACAGGAACACATCCTGATTCAATAGACTTAGAAGTATTTATTTATCCTGCAACAAACAGACATCCTGATATATTTTACTTTATGTCAGAACCATCATAAACCAAATAAATGGCATAATATGTAATGAGGCCAATGAATCCTTGCACATGATGTAGTTACATACAAAATAAATGTTATTTCCAAAAACCACTAACAGAAAATTTGTTTTAATTATCAGTTACTTCTATTATAAAACTCTTTCAAATTAAATACTCTCAAACATCTGCAAATTTGAGATACAAGTGGATTACAAGTGGAGCGCTAAATTATCACACTCCTGCAAACAATTTACAAGTGGCTGGTTATTGCTACTGTGAGCTTGCGGTAGCAATTAGCACTCAAAAAATTAACCAGAGATCCGGGGCCCCATCCTATATGCAGTGTCGCCCGCAAAAGCCGGCAACGCCGGTTTTTGTGCGGGTTTGGTATCCTATATACAGCGCCGCAAATAAATGCGGCACGTATATTTCACCCGTCAGACGTAGTTTTTTTCCCCATAGACTAACATATAAAACCTGTGCAATTTGGTATCCAATATCCAGCGCAAGTCCTTACGTGGTGAAAATGGAGAAAACTTACTCCATTTTCACCTCGCCATAAAATGCAGCCGTAGCAGGCCTTGCACTGAGATGGGAGCACCGTAACTCCCTAAAATGCCTGCAAAAAAAAACTAACACCTAACGCATGCGCAATGTCTATCTACCTGTCAACCGCAATCCCCCACCGCAATATCTAATAAAGTATTTAACCCCTTAACCGCCGCTCCCGGAGCCCACTGCCACCTACATTATATGTATTAACCCCTAAACCGCCGCTCCCGGACCCGCCACACCTAAATAAAGTGTTTAACCCCTAAACCGCTGCTCCCGGACCCCGCTGCCACCTACATTAAATGTATTAACCCCTAATCTGACCCCCCTACACCGCTGCCACCTACATTAAATATATTAACCCCTAATCTGACCCCTATGCTGCCGCCACCTACATTAAATGTATTACCCCCTAAACCTAAGTCTAACCCTAAGACCCCCTAACGTAATTATTATTTAAATAAATATAAATAATATTACTATTATTAACTAAAGTGTTCCTATTTAAAACTAAATACCTATAAAATAAACCCTAAGATAGCTACAATATAATTAATAATTACATTGTAGCTATTTTAGGATTTATATTTATTTTACAGGTAACTTTGTATTTATTTAAACTAGGTACAATAGCTATTAAATAGTTAATAACTATTTAATAGCTACCTAGTTAAAATAATTACAGAATTACCTGTAAAATAAATCCTAACCTAAGTTACAAATATACCTAACACTACACTATCAATAAATTAATTAAATAAATTAACTACAATTATCTAAAATAAAATACAATTAAATAAACTAAACTATATTACAAAAAAAACAAACACTAAATTACAAAAAATAAAAAAATATTACAAGAAGTTTAATCTAATTACACCTAATCTAAGCCCCCTAATAAAATAAAAAAGCCCCCCAAAATAATAAAATTCCCTATACTAAACTAAATTACAAATAGCCCTTAAAAGGGCCTTTTGCGGGGCATTGCCCCAAAGTAATCAGCTCTTTTACCTGTAAAAAAAAGAAATACAATACCCCCCCAACATTACAACCCACCACCCACACGCCTCTACTCTAAAACCCACCCGATCCCCCCTTAAAAAAAAAACCTAACACTACCCCATTGAAGATCACCCTACCTTGAGCCGTCTTCACCCAGCCGGGCACCATTGGTCATCCGATGGGGCAGAAGAGGACATCTGGACCGCCAGACATCTTCATCTAAGCGGCATCTTCTATCTTCATCCATCCGACGAGGAATGGCTCCATCTTGAAGACCTCCGGCGCGGAACATCCTTCTAGGCCGCCGACTACCCGACGAATGGCTGGTCCTTTAAATGACATCATCCAAGATGGCGTCCCTCGAATTCCGATTGGCTGATAGGATTCTATCAGCCAATCGGAATTAAGGTAGGAAAAATCTGATTGGTTGATTTAATCAGCCAATCGGATTAAAGTTCAATCCGATTAGTTGATTGGATCAGCCAATAGAATGCGAGGTCAATTCTATTGGCTGATCCAATCAGCCAATCAGATTGAACTTCAATCCGATTGGCTGATTAAATCAACCAATCGGATTTTTCCTAACTTAATTCCGATTGGCTGATAGAATCCTATCAGCCAATCGGAATTCGAGGGACGCCATCTTGGATGACGTCATTTAAAGGACCAGCCATTTGTCGGGTAGTCGTCGACCTAGAAGGATGTTCTGCGCCGGAGGTCTTCAAGATGGAGCCGTTCCTCGTCAGATGGATGAAGATAGAAGATGCCGCTTGGATGAAGATGTCTGCTGGTCCGGATGTTCTCTTCTGCCCCATCGGATGACCAATGGTGCCTGGCTGGGTGAAGACAGCTCAAGGTAGGGTGATCTTCAATGGGGTAGTGTTAGGTTTTTTTAAGGGGGGATCGGGTGGGTTTTAGAGTAGGGGTGTGTGGGTGGTGGGTTGTAATGTTAGGGGGGGTATTGTATTTCTTTTTTTTACAGATAAAAGAGCTGATTACTTTGGGGAAATGCCCCGAAAAGGCCCTTTTAAGGGCTATTTGTAATTTAGTTTAGGATAGGGAATTTTATTATTTTGAGGGGCTTTTTTATTTTATTAGGGGGCTTAGATTAGGTGTAATTAGATTAAACTTCTTGTAATATTTTTTTATTTTTTGTAATTTAGTGTTTGTTTTTCTTGTAATATAGTTTAGTTTATTTAATTGTATTTTATTTTAGATAATTGTAGTTAATTTATTTAATTAATTTATTGATAGTGTAGTGTTAGGTATATTTGTAACTTAGGTTAGTACAGGTGGCCCTTGTTTTACAACGGTTCAATTTACACCGTTTCAGAATAACAACCTTTTTTCCAGTCATGTGACTGCTATTGAAAAGCATTGAGAAGCAGTGCATTTATTAAAATAGCCGGTAGGTGGAACTGTCCGCTTGTGTTGCAGCAAAGCCAAGCAAGCTGAAATTAATCAGTTTAACCAGACCTGAGCTATCGAGCAGATTTCAAAGGAACAAGATCTTCCTGTCTATAACTCAGTCCAGATTGGAATGTATAGAAAGAACTGTTTGCAGAAAAATGCAAGTTTAGTCTGTGTTGTGTGATTATTTTATTAGGTTTTTAATGCTGTTTAGCAAATGTTTTTGTTCATTTAACGTAGTTTAATTATATATTCTGTGTTGTGTGATTATTTTATTAGGTTTATAATGCTGTTTAGCATTTAAAGTCTTCATTTCAAAGCTTTAAAAATAATATATTAGATGTTACTTATGATAATTTTGAGAGGGGCCTGGAACCTATCCCCCTTACTTTCAATTGACTTACATTATAAACTGGGTTTCAATTTACAACGGTTTCGATTTACAACCATTCCTTCTGGAACCTAACCCCGGCGTAAACTGAGGGCTACCTGTATTTATTTTACAGGTAATTTTGTAATTATTTTAACTAGGTAGCTATCAAATAGTTATTAACTATTTAATAGCTATTGTACCTAGTTTAAATAAATACAAATTTACCTGTAAAATAAATATAAATCCTAAAATAGCTACAATGTAATTATTAATTATATTATAGCTATCTTAGGGTTTATTGTATAGGTAAGTATTTAGTTTTAAATAGGAATACTTTAGTTAATAATAGTAATATTATTTATATTTATTTAAATAGTAATTAAGTTAGGGGGTGTTAGGGTTAGACTTAGGTTTAGGGGGTAATACATTTAATGTAGGTGGCGGCGGTGTAGGGGGGTCAGATTAGGGGTTAATATATTTAATGTAGGTGGCAGCGGTATAGGGGGGTCAGATTAGAGGTTAATAAATTTAGGGGTTAATACATATAATGTAGGTGGTGGTGGGCTCCGGAAGCAGCGGTTTAGGGGTTAAAACTAGGATAGGTTTATTGGGGTGTGGGCTATGGCGGTTTAGGGGTTAATGATTAGGCTTATTGCATTGTGGGGGGTTCTCGGTCTAGGGGTTAATACATTTATTATTAGGAGTGAGAGGGGGGATTGCGGATATAGGGGTATACGTATCGGTCTGATTTTTGGGAGGCGTGTTAGACAGTAACGGGAGATTTAATATTTTAGTTATTTTTTTTAGGTGCAGGCAGTTTCTAAAGTGCCGTAAGTCACTGGCGACTCCAGAAATTTGTAGTTACGCTTATTTCTGAACATCGTTAGTTTGTCCGACTTACGGCACTTTAGCAACTGCCGGCGGGGTATATGTAATACCCCAATGTGCGAGGTGAAACTACGGGCGACGCGGGTTTCCTTGCTTGCGCCGAAAACTACGCCGTATATCGGATCGCGCCCCCGATCTCTGTTTAATTTTCTAAAAGGGCCCCAAATGCCCTCAAAATAGAGGGCATTGCAGTTTTTTTATTAAAAAAAAAAGTAGCATTTTTTAATAAAAAAAAAATGGCACTAGGCAGTTTTTGGCTTTAAAGTTAATGGGGTTTACATTGCGGTTTATGGGAACTGTGTGTTCCCAGTAAATACTGTATATATGTATATGTATATATTCATATATATTTTCTTACCCGCTTCGCTGTGCGAGGTTCTGATGCCATGTATGACGGCATCAGAACGAGGCTCCATTAGGATTCTCTGGAAGCTCCTTCTTGTGAGCGCAATGTTTCCTAGCAATGCGAATGTGAGCTCATGTTCGCTTTGAGCTTAACTTGTAATATCAGCGCACATTATCGTGTGCTGGCATTACAAAGTGGAGCGCTAATATGGCTTGCGCACAAGCGATATTTAGCGCTCCACTTGTAATCTAGTCCTGAGTTTTTGCTCATGCACAAACTGCTGACAAGAGAATAGTATAATGCTTTTAAGATATGTATACACGGCCACCATCAACCATAGATACTCAAATATATAACTGTTAGACGACACACATATCCAGATATAGGGTGTGCAGAGATAGTGTTTGCATCTGATGTCTTTTTAGGCAAATGGCTGACATTAAATAGTAGACGCTTGGGACATGCTTCTGATCTTTTGGGGCTAACGACTGGCATAAGGGCTGTTTTTTGGGGACAAGCTTTTGATCCAAGATATGTTTGAGTATGTAGCTGGCATAAATGCAGATTGCCTGGGATATGCTTGTGATCTAAGTAAATGTTAGGATTCTGCTTGGTATAATTAGTAGTCCAGTATTTTAGTGAATAAGAGCTTTTTAAAAATCAGCTTACTCCCTCAATAAATGCCAGATACTAGTTGAGGAGACAATATTCTTCCTCCTTCTCCTGCTTCACAAACGAGGTTTTCATGTAGAAGCTGGTCAGTTAAACTATGCTAAAAAGATTGTAAAGAAGCAGCCAGCCGCACATACAACAGCCCAGGGCACAATAATGGCACTTAAGTATGTGAAATGATAAGGCTGGGCTCCTAATGCATTGTCAGTTAGAAATAGGTTAAGCTCTGCTTAGTATGTATGAGTCTGAAACAGGATTAAGCACTGTTCTCTATATAATTCAGGAAAGAGTTAAGTACTTTAGTTGTATCAAGCAAGAAAGGGTTAAGCAATCATTTTCATGTATTAGGCAAAGTTGTTCAAATCTACATTTTTATCATGCATATAAGGATCTGCATTCAAACATGCTCAACATATTTTTTTTGTGCCTGAAATGACTGTTGAAATTTGAATTTAAACTAATACAACAGTATCAGTTCTATACATCCTACTAATATGGTATGTGCATTTGTGTGATTTGTGTGACAACAAATGTCAAATATGGCTTCTGACAGCGGCTTTCGGCTCCTTGTGAAGTTTCAATACACAAAGATCTGGATTTACAAAGATCTCTTTGTGTTGCACTTTCATGCAAAGAATGATGCTTTCAGCAGCCATATTCGGCACTGGTTGTAACACGAATCACACAAATGCACATCCCTACTACCAATGCTCAGTGGCTATGAAGGGTAATCACAACAGCTTTACAGCTTTATTTGGGAAAAATAAATCCTGACAAGTAAACAGTATTCAAAACAGGTATATGCCTTTAAAAATACTTTTCTAGTCAGGAAGGAGTTAATTAAAAATAGTATTTATTTTACTTGACTATGACTATGGGGTGGATTCCAATATTTCCGATCCTGTTTATAAGTGTTTTTTTTGGCTCCCAATCCGTGTTTTTCAAGTTCTGAGTGATCACAATCAAAGTAATTACTGTTTTGGGCAAAGTTCTGATTGGATCCAAGCAGATAGTGGCAAAATCCCACATATAATGAAAGTATAGAAATGGCTTTGGCAATCACAATCCTCCTGACCAGGGGTTTCACGCTTTATTTTTGCAACAAAATGAACAGATATATATAGGAATATGTTTACAGTAAATACACATTGGGCCACATTACGAGTGGAGCGCTAATAGTTCTGCGCGAGCAGTAAGGGGTTTATCGTGGGTGTTTGTGCTTGTCAGGTTTACTGCTGGTATTACAAGTTTAAATTAAATGCCATTGCATGAGTGGAATTGCGATTTACACTACAATGTATACTGCTTCCTCAGAGCTCTGGTTAACTGTTTTGCAAAACAAAAAGAGTGTCACAAAACACATCAAAAATACATTACAAAGTACACTTATACGTGTATTAACACATCCAATAAAAATTATTCTTAAAAAACATTGCACAAGAAAGTTATAAGGGCTTAAAGATATGAGGTCTCAGGTGTTAGAACAAAAAAAGGAAGGCAATGTATATGATGTGTTTTGTGCAAAATTTTTTGTGTGAAACAGTTAACCACAGCTCTGAGATCCCAGTAATGATTCTAGCGTAAATCGTGATT